>NC_080540.1:10236435-10355126 GCF_028640845.1 Ahaetulla prasina
CAGCGATAAGACTTTGGAGCAAAGTCCCATACTTGAAGCCTCCCATTGGCTTGTAAACATCTTTGCACCGAGACTGGAAAGATTGGAAGGCTTCAAGAATGACTATTTCACTGCTCCAAAGTACTCATCGGTTGGCAAGGGCATTTTGGCCAGATCTGGTACAGGCTTCCATTTGCAGAGAACGGAGGCCTAAACTACTTTAGTGTGAGATCACACAAGACGAGAAGTGCAAGATCTCACACTAATGATCTTGCGGGATCTCACACTGCAGTACATTAGTCCTGTGTTCCCTACAAACTGAGGACTGCACGAGATCCAGGGCAAAAGTCTTTGAAAACAAAGAGGCCTTTCCTTTGTTTCCAAAGCATTTTGGCCTGGAGCTCGTGCAGGCCTTTCTTAGCAGAGAACAGAGGCCTAAAGCAGTGTAGTGCGAGTTCATGTGAAATCACTAGTGCCAGATTTCCCACTATTGATCTTCTGTATCTCTCACTACTTTAGGCCTCTGTAGGCACCCAAGCAGGCAAAGGAACCGACAGCTCGCTACATCCTCATAAAGTAAGTCCCAGCAGGGTGGGGTACAGGTAAGGTGATTGTTGTTGCAACGCCTCTGCTCTCATTTGTAACTGTGAATGACGGCCGTGGTGCTGTAACATTTGGAATTTCAGGACTGAGTCTTAAGTACTTGGGAAACAGTTAGGTCGTAACTTGGAATGGTCACTTAGTGAACTGTCGTAACTGAGGATCCCTAGGATGCTTTGAGGCAGACTTCATGAGGCCTTTGTTCTTGAATGACGGAGGTGTTTGGTGGAGAGCCACACCGGTTTCCAACCGCCAGCGGGGCGCGTTGCCGGGAGCGGTCGGCGGATCGTTTGTAGTCCTCCTTTGCCCGATCCAGCTGCTGACGTACCAACTGTTGGACCGCATGCAATTCCGTCAGGAAGGTCTGCGTTTCGGGAACAGGAGAATCCGGTGGTGCCAGAGGGAAGAGCCGCGGATGGTACCCCACATTGGCAAACAACGGGGTCATCTGAAATAGAGGTGTGCTGAGAGTTGTTAAAAGCAAACTCAGCCAGGGACAGGTAATCGGCCCAGTTGTCCTGTTGCTGGTTGATGAAGCAACGGAGATACTGTTCCAGGATACCGATGACCTTCTCTGTACCCCCGTCGGTCTCCGGATGGTGCGATGATGACAGACACACCTGCACCTCCAACGCGGCCATCAGGCTCTTCCAGAAGCGAGCTGTGAACTGAACTCCGCGGTCCGAAACCACCTTGTCCGGTAGACCATGGAGGAGGAAGATGTGCTGCAGAAAGAGACGGGCCGTTTTTGCGGCTGTGGGCAGTCCGCGGCATGGGATGAAGTGTGCCATCTTGGTGAGCATGTCCACCACCACCAGCACCGTGGTGAACCCAGAGGACGGCGGCAGGTCCATCAGGAAGTCCATGGAAATCGCCCCCCAGGGTCTGTCGGGTGTCGGCAAGGGCTGGAGGAGCCCGGGAGGGGCCCCCGTGGCAGCCTTGGCTTGCCGGCACGGTACGCAGGATGTCACGTAGGCATGTACATCATGCCGCACTCGGGGCCACCAAAAGGTCCGTGTCACCAGATGGAGGGTCTTGAAGAACCCAAAATGTCCTGCTGCAGGGTTGTCATGGCACTGGGTCATGACGAGGGCTCGGAGTGGTCCTGTGGGCACATATAATCGCCCCCGAAACTTGAGTAAGTCCTCCTCCAAGGTCCAAGGAGACATGGGGCCCACCTCCGCTCTCCTTTGCTGCAACCAGGCATCCTGACGCTGCGCCTCTCGCACCTGGGCCCGCAAGTCCATTGGTTCCCGTGCTGCAGCCAAGGCTTCTGCCGGCAGCACTGTCCGTGGAGGAAGGGGGTCTTTGGCGCAGAGGTACTCTGGATTGCGGGACAGGGCATCCGCCCTCCGGTTGTGACCGCTGGGAATGTAGGTCACACGGAAGTTGAACCGGGCAAAAAACAACGACCACCGGATCTGCCGCTGGTTCAACTTCCGAGCTGTGGTGAGGTGCTCGAGATTCCGATGGTCCGTTCGGACCTCCACCTGATGTTGGGCCCCCTCCAGATGGTGTCGCCAAGCCTCGAATGCAGCCTTGATAGCCAGCAACTCTTTTTCCCAGATGGTGTAGTTGCGCTCGGAAGGATTGAGTTTCCGGGAGTAGTAAGCGCAGGGAAAAAGTGTGCTGCCATTCGTCGGAGCCTGTAGCAGCACCGCTCCCAGAGCCACATTGGACGCGTCCGTTTCCACCACAAAAGGCCGGAGCGGGTCGCGATGCCTCAGGACGGGTTCCGTGACGAAGGCTTTCTTGAGGGCTGTGAATGCTTCTTGCTGCGGGGGACCCCACCAGAACACAACCTTCTTCCTGAGGAGCTGGGTAAGTGGAGCCGTCAGTGTGGCAAAGCCCGGGATGAAGGTCCGGTACTAGTTGGCGAAGCCCAGCAGGCGCTGAACATCCTTCACCCGACGAGGGGCTTCCCAGCTACACAAAGCTTCTACTTTGCATGGGTCCATGGCTATGCCCCCGGGCGACATGATATGCCCGAGGAATTCTATGGAAGTCCGGAAGAAGACGCATTTCTCCAGCTTCGCATGAGTTGTTGCTCCCGCAAGCGTTGCAGAACCAGACCGACGTGTCGAAGGTGGCTTTCCCTGGACCGGGAGTAAATCAGGATGTCGGCCAGGAAGATACCCACGAACCGATCCAACATGTCTCGGAACCCATCGTTCATGAAGTGCTGGAAAACGGCGGGAGCGTTGGTCAACCCAAATGGCATGACCTGATTCAATTAAATGATGGCCCTACGCACATGGGGGGAGGCACTCTGGACCTACTTTATATCTCTGGACAGTGGTTAAATGATCTGGAATTAGATGATTTAGTAACAGAACCGGTGTCATGGTCAGATCATTTCCTCCTTCGCCTGGACTTCCGAACCGCAGGGAGACGGAGCCAATACGCTGGTTCCGTCCCAGGCGCCTGATGGACCCCGAGAGGTTCCTGACGGAGCTTGGGCCATTTCCTGAAGATATGGCCCACGGCACGGCTGAAGAACTAGTTGCGGCCTGGGAACAGGCTGCGGCTGGGGCTTTGGACCGTGTCGTGCCTTTGCGGCCTCTGACCCGGCGCAGATCTCGTCTGGCCCCTTGGTTCTCCGAGGGGCTGAGGGAGATGAAACGCCAGAGAAGACGCCTAGAGAGTACTTGGAGGTCCAGTCGTTCCGAAGCTGATCGGACACTAGTTAGGTCCTATTCTAGGACCTACCTAGTGGCAATGAGGGAGGCGAAGCGTTCCTACGCTTCCACCCTCATTGCGTCGGCAGATAACCGCCCGGCCACCCTGTTTCGGGTGACCCGCTCTCTCCTTCATCAGGAGTTGCGGGATGACCCTTTGCAGGGACGTGCCGAGGAGTTTAGTGGTTATCTATACGATAAAATCGCTCAGCTCCGGGATGGTCTGGACCGAAATTGGGATGATCCAAGCAAGAGGGAGGAGGCACGTCTTGTTGAGTCTGTTTGGGATGAGTTTGATCTTGTGACTCCCGAGGACGTGGACAGGTTGTTGGGGAGGCTCCACACCACCACATGTTTACTGGACCCGTGTCCTTCCTGGCTGGTGCTGGCCACTCAGGAGGTGACACGAGGCTGGCTCCAGGGGATCATCAACGCTTCTTTGTTGGAAGGGGTTTTCCCTGCCGCCTTGAAAGAGGCGGTGGTGAGACCCCTCCTCAAGAAGCCCTCCCTGGACCCAGCTATTTTGGGTAATTATCGTCCGGTCTCCAACCTTCGCTTTGTTGCGAAGGTTGTAGAGAGTGCTGTGGCGCAGCAGCTACCCCAATACCTGGATGAAGATGTCTATCTAGACCCGTTCCAGTCCGGCTTCCGACCTGGATATAGCACGGAGACAGCTTTGGTCGCGTTGGTGGATGATCTCTGGAGGGCCAGGGCCAGGGGTTACTCCTCTGCCCTGGTCCTATTAGACCTCTCAGCGGCTTTTGATACCATCGACCATGGTATCTTGCTGCGCCAGCTGGGGGGATTGGGAGTTGGAGTCAGTGGTTCTCCTCCTATCTCTCCGACCAGTCGCAGACGGTGTTGACAGGGGGGCAGAGGTCGGCCGCGAGGTGCTTCACTTGTGGGGTGCCACAGGGGTCGATTCTTTCGCCCCTTCTGTTCAACATCTATATGAAGCCGCTGGGTGAGATCATCAGTGGCTTTGGGGTGAGATACCAGCTGTACCCTGACGACACTCAGCTGTACTTTTCCACCCCAGGCCAACCCAACGAAGCTGTTGAAGTGCTGTCCCGGTGTTTGGAAGCCGTACGGGTCTGGATGGGGAGGAACAGGCTCAAGCTTAATCCCTCCAAGATGGAGTGGCTGTGGATGCTGGCACCCCGATTCAGTCAGCTGCAGCCGCGGCTGACTGTTGGAGGCGAGTTATTGGCCCCAAAGGATAGGGTGCGCAACTTGGGTGTTCTCCTGGATGAACAGCTGTCGTTTGAAGATCATTTGACGGCCGTCTCCAGGAGGGCCTTTCACCAGGTTCACCTGGTTCGTCAGTTGCGCCCCTTCCTTGATCAGGATGCCTTGTGCACAGTCACTCATGTGCACGTTACCTCCCGCTTGGATTATTGTAATGCTCTCTACATGGGGCTCCCCTTGAGGTGCACCCGGAGGCTTCAGTTAGTTCAGAATGCAGCTGCGCGGGTGATAGAGGGAGCTTCACGCAGCTCCCACGTAACACCACTCCTGCGCAGACTGCACTGGCTACCTGTGGTCTCCCGGGTGCACTTTAAGGTTTTGGTTACTACCTTTAAAGCGCTCCATGGCTTAGGGCCTGGGTACTTCCAGGACCGCCTGCTGTTACCTCATGCCTCCCACCGACCCGTACGCTCACACAGAGAGGGACATCTCAGGGAGCCGTCCCCCAAGCAATGTCGGCTGGCGGCCCCCAGGGGTAGATCCTTCTCTGTGGGGGCTCCTACCCTCTGGAACGAGCTTCCCCTGGGTTTACGCCAAATACCTGACCTTCGGACCTTCCGCCGCGAATTAAAAACACACTTATTTATTCGCGCGAGGCTGGCTTAAATTTTATTGGTTTTAAATTTTATTGGTTTTAAATTTTTTGCTAGTAATTTTTAGTGGGTTTTAGTTTTCATGTTCCAAAATTTTGGGCCAATTATGTAATAAGTTTTTTAATTCGTATTTTAATTGTATATTACATTGTTTGTTTTACTTGGCTGTACACCGCCCTGAGTCCTTCGGGAGAAGGGCGGTATAAAAATTGAAATAATAATAATAATAATAATAGTAATAATAATAATAATAATAATAATAATAATAATAATAATAATAATAATAATAATGACAGTGTATTCGTAGTGTTCGTATCGGGTGCCGAATGCCGTCTTCCATTCGTCTCCTTCTCGCATCCGCACAAGGTTGTAGGCCCCCCAGAGATCGAGCTTGGTGAAGATCGTGGCCTCCCGCAACCTCTCCAGCAGCTCCGGGATGAGCGGCAGGGGGTAGCGATTCCGCACCGTAATGGCGTTTAGCTGGCGGTAATCACAGCACAGGCGCAAGTCCCCTGTCTTCTTCTTCACGAAGAGGACCGGGGCCGAGAGAGGTGACTTTGAAGGCCGGATGAACCCTCGGGCCAGATTTTTGTCCAGGAAGTCCCTGATGGCGGCCAACTCGGGCTCCGACATGGAATACAGGCGTCCCACAAGCAGTGGTGCGTTGGGCAGAAGGTCCACGGGGCAATCGTAGGGCCGATGCGGGGGTAGTCAGTCCGCCTCCTTCTCGCTGAACACGTCGGCGAAGTCCGTCAGCTCAGGAGGCAAGGTGATGGCAGCGGTGGGGACGTTCTGGCCGGCACAGGTGTGGCGGATGTGGTCGACGCATTGCAGACTCGGGAAAGAGATGGCGTTCTCTTTCTCTTTCAGATGGCCACCTGAGGATCGTGGGTCCGAAGCCAGGCCAACCCAAGGACCAAGGGAAAATGAAGGTCCGCCGTGACATAAAACTGGATCGCCTCCTCATGGTCCCCAATAGCCAGGTGCAAAGGCTGGGTGGCAAATTTAATGGGGCCGGACACCAGTTCTCGTCCATCAATTGTCTCTACCCACATCGGAGGATCCACCGGAACCACGGGGACCGCAAACTGGGTCACAAAGGCCTGGTCCATAAAGTTTGTTGTGGCCCCTGAGTCCACCAGCGCATGCGCCTTGAGTCCGTCCGACTGGTTCCCCAACCATATCTGTGTGTCCAGAATCAGATGCCGAGGGGGCCCAGAGTCTACTTCCGCAACGTCCAGTAGGGGCTTAGTACGTGCCCGACCTAGGGTTTCCCCGAGGTCGGGCCTGCTCCGTTTCCTGATTGGTCACGCTGTGATTCGGGGACCGGTGTGTGTGCCCCACTTCGCTTTCTGGGGCAAGAAGCAGCGAAGTGGCTGGGCTCCCCACAGTACAGGCACAATCCCCTTGGCGCCTCCGGTTCCGCTCCTGGGCTGTCAGGCGAGGTCTGGCCGCTCCCAACTTCATGGGCTCTTCTGCAGTGGTTACAAAACGTGGGCCGACCCGAGGTGCTAGTGGTGCAGGAAGTGGGGGTGCAGATGTCAATGGCGGGTCCAGGGGGGTGCGACGGGACGGTCGCCATTGCAGACGGGCATCGATGCGGAGACAAAGGGGCACCAAGTTGTCCGCGGCGCCTCCACCTGGGCCAGCTCGTCTTGCAATTCCTCTGAGAGTCCCTCCTGGAACGCGTCCACCAGCGCTGCATCATTCCAGTCAGAGTCCTGGCACAAAAGACAAAATTCGGCGATGTACTCCTGCAGGGGGCGTTTCCCTTGACGGAGTTCCTTAAGGCGCCTGGTTGCCGTCAGCATTCGAACGGGGTCCTCGTACATGGTGCGCAGGTGCTGCCAAAAACGCTGTTGGTCCGCCAGCAGGGGGCTGTCCTGGAGCAAGAGCGGCGTGGCCCATCGAGCAGCCGAGCCGGAAAGAAGGTTAATCACGAAGGCCACCTTAGCCCGGTCGTCTGGGAAATCCTCTGGCCGCATAGCCATGTAGAGCTGGCACTGTCCCAAGAAGGTCGGGAACATCTCAGGCTGCCCAGAAAACTTATCCGGCACGGTTATCGGGCACTTGCGACAAGGAGGAGGAGTGGGAGGACGGGGGGGCAGGCTGCAGGCACATTCCCGGCAGCAAGTTGGCCTGCCAAGTGAGCCACTTGCTGCTGGAGCTGTTGATTAGCCGCTTGTAGCTGCTGTAACTGCTGCTGTACCTGCTGCTGGTCCATCTTTGGTGGAAGATGTTTTAGTCGGAGTCTTGGACAAAATGTTCTGTTTCCCTCCCCCCAATACTCCCAGCAAAGAGTCAGTCAGAGGCCTCCTTTTCTCCTTTTATTTACATAGATAGATGTCTACCCACGGGCCTGCCAAGTTTCTGGAGATAACGAGGAAATTATAGATAAGGCCAGAATTACTCACGAATATATTCTTCCCTCCATTGATACAGTTTGCCCGCGCAAATTCATTGCTTTGTCCAAGACAAAAAACCAGGAAGTCCCGCCTCCTATTTATAGTCTCTGCAGATGTCACTGCATGACCATCATTCCCTGGCCTTATCCCAACGCTGCTTCTGCTGCGCGCGCTGGTCACGTCTGCGCAGTCTTGCATCACTCCAAAACTGTTCTTGGGGCGTTGCCAAATCAGAAGAAGGCTCCAGAGAATCAGGCCTTGCCGGCCCCTCCTGCTCCCTTTGAGTGGGTGCCAGTGAGGGAGAGGGCTCAAGAGAAGCAGGGCTTGCCAGGTCTTCTCCCTCACTTTCTGAATCATCCAAGTCCAGGAGTCCGGGTCCAGGAACCTGGGTCACAACAGATGCTTTGTGTAAATATAGGTAGTCCTCAATTTACAACCACAATTGGGCCCAAATTTTTACTGTTGCTAAGTGAGACATCTGTTAAGTAAGTCTTGTCCCATTTTACGACTTTTCTTGCCACAGTTGTTAAGTGAATCATTGCAGTTGTTAAATTAGTCACATGGTTGTTAAGCTAATCTGGCTTCCCTGTTGACTTTGCTGAAGGTCACAAAAGAGGATCCCATGACTCCGGGACACGGCAACCGTCATAAATATGATGTCAGGGTTCCAAGTAACAGACCCAATGCAATCAAAACTCCAAGACCAAGATGTTCCTCAAAGTCCAAATTTATTAGGAATGTCATATTGGCACATCTCGTGAAAACCAGACTCTGAAGGCCCCGAGGTTTTCCCCACCCAAATTGAGTATCAAAGTTCTTTCTCCCAGTCCACATGTCCATCAAATGGTCCAACCAGGTCACAGTCTCAACTCCAGTTGGTTTCAGTCCAGGAGAAAGAATTTTATTTTGGCTACAAGTCCCCAGCTATCTCTACTCTCCCCTCCCATTCCCAGAGCTCCAACAAGCCTTGCTGTGTCAGCCCTGAAGACGCTCCAAAAGGGCTTCAGGGTTGACATATGGGTGTTTTGCCAAGCATCTGAATTTTGATCATGTCACTATGGGGATACTGCAATGGTCATGTAAAAAAGAGTGCTGTTGAGTGGTCACTATATGAACTGTTGTAAGTTGAGGACTGACTGTAAGAAAAAAGGCAACAAATACTGTGCACAACCATGCTGATTAACGTAGTCCTCACTTAACGACAGCCATTGGGATCAGCAAGTCCATTCCTGACTGGTGTGGTCATTAAATAACTCTTCATTTAATCATGCCACCTTACGATATCTGTTCTAGCTGTGGTCATTAAGCGAATCACCATTTTCTGTCCAGTGCAATGTACCATGAGTGTGACTTGCAACTTCCTGTCAATTTCATTTGTTGAAAGCCAATTGTGAAGGTTCCAAATAGTGATTCCATGACTGTGGAACACCACAACTATCGGACCAGCCCCAAATAACTATGATAGCCACAACTTTGAGGAACACTTGTTAATCTACTTTTTCAGCACCAGTGTGAAGGAAATGAATAATAAGTTACACTTTTATAAAAGTGTTTAATGTATTAAAAAGCTATGACACTCTTCCTGTTGCAAACTAACCACAAATTGTAATCAGTGAAACAGTACAGGATGACTTGCTAAAAATGTTTCTTGGAAAACAGGAAGATACACCCAAGGCAAGGCCACAATTCAGTTAGATAGGAACATCCGCCCAGGACGAAAATACTGGTAAAAAAGATAAAATATCTGTTCCTCCGGAGAAATTGTCATGATGACCCTTTAGAATATAGAATGACTTAAAAGAGTGACTTAGTAGAATAGGGGGGTTTAGGGGAAGTTTCTTAGGCATGGTGTGCATTGTGGGGAGGTTATAAAATGTATGGATTGAAAATTGTGCTTTGCTCTCCTTGTACTCAATCCGTTGGGAAGAGACTTGGAGGCCGCCTTCGCAAACGCTTTTTGAAATAAACCTTTGAATTGTGATCCAGATCTGTCTTCACATTGTGAGTATACCATTTGGGGGTTTTATATCTCACAATCTTGGCACCCAATGTGGAGCTCAAGGGCCTCAAGGGGTTGCTTTTCTCAGTAAATTCTGGAGGGGTGCCGGTTGATTTAGAGTTATCTGAGACCTAGCTTCCAATTGCGGGCTCCCAGCCAAACTAAATTGACAACTCTGGTCCACAAAATCAAAGGAGGAGGGAGAGTCAGCAACTGAAGGCCCAGGACCAGGTAACCCAGTGTACTGGCCCAGGTAAGAAACTTTTGCCCTGAAGGAGGGAAACACGCTATTGTAGTTGGGTGGTCAGGTACATTCCTTTGCCAGGTCCAGGATAATAAATGGATGGTGCACCACTAGGAAACCTTGTGTTTGTTTTCTAAGTATAGAAGTTTTAAAAAATCACAGCAGTGGCATTATCAGTTCCATATTGTTTCCAAGAAAAGAAAATGTCCATAAAATCACAAGTCAACCATAATATGAAGGAGAACCCGTTTTAAAGCATGTACCACCAATGGAATAAAATCTGTAGAGAATGAAGCACTGTCAACACTCAGGACACTTGAATGGTTTCTTCCCCGTGTTTATAAGGACATGATTTATAAGGTTAACCGTAGTACTGAGATCTTTCCCACAGTCAGGACATTCAAAGGGTTTCTCTCCGGTGTGAATCCTCTGGTAGTAAATGAGGTTGGAATTCTGACTGAAACGTTTCCCACAGCCAGGACATTTAAAGGGTTTCTCTCCTTTGTGAGTCCTCTGGTGTTTAACCAGACTGGAATTCAGACTGAAACATCTTCCATACTCAGAACATTCGAATGGTTTCTCTCCTGTGTGAATCCTCTGGTGTCTAACCAGGCTGGAATTGGTATTGAAACTTTTCCCACAATCAGGACATTCAAATGGTTTCTCTCAGGGGAGAAATGCTCCCGGTTCGCACCGGCTTCCCCGATTAGGTAGCAATGGCAGCATCTGGTTTGGAGGACCGATAGCAAAAATCCCTGGCACCGCCTCCCCGCCTCTGCTGAGCCACACCATCAGGAGGGGTTTTTTTTACTTTTAAAAGTTTTTCTTCAGCCGAAAAATGCCTTTAAAAGTATAAAAAAAAACCCTCTGATGATCGCGGGGCTGAGCAAAGATCAAAACGCTTTAAAAGTTTTTTTTCAAAAACCCTCTTCAGCCGAAGGGGGGGAAAAAAAGAAAAAAAACCCAGGATTTAAAAGCCTCCTCTGGTGTCTAACCAGGCTGGAATTGGTATTGAAACTTTTCCCACAATCAGGACATTCAAATGGTTTCTCTCCTGTGCGAGTCCTTTGGTGAATCACCAAGTTGGAATTATCACAGAAACATTTCCCACAATCAGAACACTCAATGGTTTTCTCTCCTGTGTGATTCCTCTGGTGGCTAATAAGGCTGGAATTCAGACTGTCTGTTCTATGTGGCTTTCCAATTGACCTTTTCCTCCCCACTGACTTCCGGGTATTTCCCTCTTTTGCTCAATGGAAAAATAATCTCCCGTGACTTTTTGTGTAATATATGCTTGAATTTCACACTCTACTTTTCCCAGCTAGAAATCTCTTCCTGATTTTCTCTCATTTCTCTCTCACTTGCTGAGGAAGGTGAAGAATCGTAGGCTCTGTGAAGGAAATGGAAAATATTTTGATTTCGGGACTGACTTGCTTTCCTATTCAATGTTGCTTGTTATCCTCAGTTGTCCAAAGCGCTCTTATTGCCGTCCTCTTTGTCTATAAGATTCAAATAAAAGGATATCTTTAATGGTTGCAGAAGATGAGAAAAAAAAGAAAGTTTACATTTCAATGAAAAAGCAAACATGCCACAATGCTCCAATAAGCTCTTACATTAATCATGATTCATTCATTTGACACATGGAAGACTACCCAGATCAAAGTTCCAATATCCATTCAGTGTTGAAATTCACTTGTTGACTGGGTCAATCACAAAATCTTAGCAGTGCAAAGGTTTTTTTCAAAAACCCTCTTCAGCCGAAGGGGGGGAAAAAAAAGAAAAAAAACCCAGGATTTAAAAGCCTCCTCTGGTGTCTAACCAGGCTGGAATTGGTATTGAAACTTTTCCCACAATCAGGACATTCAAATGGTTTCTCTCCTGTGCGAGTCCTTTGGTGAATCACCAAGTTGGAATTATCACAGAAACATTTCCCACAATCTGAACACTCAATGGTTTTCTCTCCTGTGTGATTCCTCTGGTGGCTAATAAGGCTGGAATTCAGACTGTCTGCTCTATGTGGCTTTCCAATTGACCTTTTCCTCCCCACTGACTTCCAGGTATTTCCCTCTTTTGCTCAATGGAAAAATAATCTCCTGTGACTTTTTGTGTACTGTATGCTTGAATTTCACACTCTGCTTTTCCCAGCTAGAAATCTCTTTCTGATTTTCTCTCATTTCTCTCTCACTTGCTGAGGAAGGTGAAGAATCGTAGGCTCTGTGAAGGAAATGGAAAATATTTTGATTTCTGGACTGACTTGCTTTGCTGTTCAATGTTGCTTGTTATCCTCATTTGTCCAGAGTGCTCTTATTGCCATCCTCTTTGTCTATAAGATTCAAATAAAAGGATATCTTTAATGGTTGCAGAAGATGAGAAAAAAAGAAAAAAGAAAAAAGTTTACATTACAATGAAAAAGCAAACATGCCACAATGCTCCAATAAGCTCTTACATTAATCATGATTCATTCATTTGACACATGGAAGACTACCCAGATCACTTAAGTTCCAATATCCATTCAGTGATGAAACTCACTTGTTGACTGGATCAATCACAAAATCTTAGCAGTGCAAAGGTTTTTTTCAAATATAGTCCAGTGAAAAAGAAACTACACTCTCTTTGATTTCTAGAATATTATACAAATTTATATGCTAAAGATACAATCTTGAACATGGATATTGATAATTATTTGAAAGAGTATAAGGCTAAAGGTTTAACCTTAGAACAAAGGGAAGAACTGAATCGGCCTATAACTTCTGAAGAAATTATTTTGGCACTAAAACAATAAAAAATGGGAAAAACCCCTGGTACGGATGGACTTACAGCAATTTATTACAAAAATTTACAGAATGAGATAGTAGGCCCACTTAAGGAATTATTTAATCAGATACAACTAGGAGGGGGAATACCCTTATCATGGAGAACTACTTTTATTTCATTGATACCAAAAGAAGAACAGGATTGTACTAAACCTGGGAATTATAGGCCGATTTCACTTTTGAATAATTATTATAAGATTTTTGCTAAAATAATAGCGAATAGATTAATGTTAATTTTGCAACAAAGAATTCATACTGATCAATCGGGATTTATAAAGGGGAGGCAGATGAGGAATAATGTTAGACAGATTGTAAATTTATTGGAATATTTAAAAAAGAAAAATCAGATTTCAGCAGTATTTATTTTTTTGGATGTAGAGAAAGCTTTTGATCGATTGCACTGGGAATTTTTATTTAAATTAATAGACAAACTGCAATTTGGAGATTGTTTTATGAGAATAATTAGGGCAATTTATGGAGAGCAAACAGCCCAGATAATAATTAATGGTAGTTTGACAGAAGCTTTTAAGATTGCGAAAGGAACAAGACAGGGGTGTCCTTTATCACCATTATTGTTTATTTTAACTTTGGAGCCACTAGATAAAATAAGAGAGTTAAAGGAGATAGAGGGAATTAAAATTAGACAACATGAGTATAAAGTGAGAGCGTTTGCAGATGATTTGGTGATTATTTTGTCAAATCCTATAAACTCAAGTGTATGTTTGTTGGAAATAATTGGTCAATATGGAAAGGTGTCAGGGTTTAAAGTAAATCAGAATACATCAAAAGTGATAACAAAAAATATGACTAGACAACAGAAATAAAAATTAGAGGAAACAACAGGATTTGAAATTGTAAAAAAGGTTAAATATCTAGGGGTTTATATTACTTCATCAAATGTGAAATTGTATAAGAATAACTTTGAGGTGTTATGGCAAAAAGTTGAGAAGGAAATGCTCAGTTGGAAAAAATTACAATTATCACTATTGGGGAGAATAGCAGCTATTAAAATGAATGTTTTATCTAGATACTTATTTTTGTTTCAGATGATACCAATAATTAAAAAAGATAAAAATTTGGAAGAATGGCAGACTGGAATTAATAAATTTATATGGGAAGGTAAAAAAGCGAGTTAAAATGAAAATAATTCAAGATTATTTTATTTTATTTGAAAGAGGAGGTTTTATTTGAAAGAGGTTTAAAAATGCCCAACTTTAAATTATATTATGAAGCAGCTGCTCTTTCTGTAATAAGTGATTGGTTTAATTTAACGGAGGAAAGGATTTTGAATATAGAAGGTTATGATTTATTATATGGATGGCATGCATATTTATTGTATGATAAAAAAAGTGGATAGAGCCTTTAAGAATCATGTTCTTCTGCGTGTCTGGAAGAAATATTATCACAAGTTAAATTACCAAATTCCTATTTGGGCAAATCCCGGGCATGCAATAGAGAATATAAATATAGAACAGAAACAGGAAATGATTACTTATAAAGATCTTCTATATACTGAGAGAGGTAATTTATAATTAAAATCCTTGCATACACTAAAAGAAGGGAGAAATTATACTTGGTTCCAATATGGGCAATTACGAGCTAGGTGGAAAAAAGATCAGAAAATTGGTATCATGCAGAATGAAGAAAATTTGGTAAAACAAATTAGAAATCAAACCCAGGCGCATATAAAGAGATTGTATAATGTGCTGATAGAAATAGATTCTGAAAGGGATTTAGTAAAGGATTGTATGATAAAATGGCACAAAATATTCAGGAACCAATATTTTTGGAAACTTGGGGAAAAAATTGGGTTAGAAATGTTAAGTTTACACAAGCACAGAACTTAAGAGAAAATTTTTATAAAATGTTTTATAGGTGGCATTTAGAACCTAAGAAATTATCATGTATGTATCCAGATATGCAAGCGAAATGTTGGAGATGTAATTGTGGTGGTACTACGTATTTTCATATTTGGTGAACTTGTAAGAAGATTAAGGCTTTTTGGATAAGGATCTGGTGGATTATACAAAATGTTTTGAAAAAGAAAATAAAGTTCCTACCGCAATTTTTATTATTGGGAATTATTACAGACTGTACAGTAACTGAGACTAAGCTGATTTTAAACTTAATAACAGCAAGACTATTGATAGGACAATACTGGAGGAAAAAAGAATTACCTACTATAGAAAAATGGATATTGAAAGTTACTATTTGGCTGAAATGGCCAAAATCTCAGCCTTTTTGAAAGACACTACACAAGAAAAATATCTAACTGAATGGAAAAAAATGGATTGAATATACGCAAAATAAATATCAGATTAAGAGATATCAGATTGCCGTTGAATGATAGGATGTATTTATCTCTGATTTGTATGGGAGAAGTTAGGATTTGAGAAGAAGGGGAGGACTATAATTTGTGTTAGGGAAAATTTAGCGTACGATTGTTTTCTTTTTGAACTATACCTTGTGTTTGGTCTGGGAAGTCGGGGGGGAGGGAGGAGGGTGGTTTTGGAGGGAGGGGGGAGGGGATGGAGGGGGAGGGGGGTAAAGGGGGTTAAAAAAATTTTGTAAAAACTTTTTCAATAAAAAAAAAACACTCTCTTTGATTTATATGGTTTTACTTCTCAGGGTATCATAAATATCATGCAACAGAACAGGAGAGAATAACAGAATTGGAAGGGACCTTGCAGGTCTTCTAATCCAACCCATGCTTCAGCAGGACGCCCTATACCCGTGATGGCGAACCTATGGCACGCGTGCCACATGTGGCACGTGTAGCCATATCAGTGGGCATGCGAGCTCAGCTCTGGCGCGCATGTACGTGCCGGCCAGCTGCTTTTCGGGCCTTCTGGGCCCACCAGAAGTAGGGAAACAGGCTGTTTCCTGCCTCCAAAGGGCTTCGGGAGGTGGTGGGAAAGGCCCATTTTTCTCTCTCACCTGGCTCCAGAGCCTCTCTAGGAGTCTGGGGAGGGTGAAAATGGCCTTCCCGACCCCCCACCGGAGGTCCTCTGGAGGTCGAAAATGACCCGTTTGCTAACTTTCGGTCCTACCCACTCATGCACGTGACCCTCCCACCCACTCCCTCCTGGCACGCGATGGCAAAAAGGTTAGCCATCACTGTCCTATACCATTTCAGACAAATGGTTTTCTCATCTCTTCTAAAAAGCCTCAATTGATGGAGCACCACTTTTTTTTTCAATAAATTTTTTATTTTATTTTAATACAAACAATCCATCTTCCATTAAACAGTGTGTAAACAGGGTACAAATATCTTGTGCGATAACAAAATTTACAGCCATATTCATTAATATATTTTCTATATTTCACCAATCTACTTTTGTTTCTAGCTTTCATATTTATTCTCTAACCATCGGTAAAATAGTTCCCATACAATATTATTTAGTTTGTTCCTTCTCTTTAATTGCAAGTGTTAACCTATTCATTTCTGCACGTTCAAATATTTTCCTAATCACATTCTCATCCGTAGGAATTTCTTCACTTTTCCAATTTTGTACAAATATAATTCTAGCTGCAGTTATTATTACATTTTCTTTACAATAAGCTTCTGGTAAAATCCTCAACAAAAATATTTCGGGTTTCAAATTAATATGTTGTTGTAACATCTTCTCCAATCACATATTTCTGCCCAGTATTTTTGCCTTCTGTGCATATCCACCACATATAATGAGACCCAGGTGTCTGGGGACATTTCCAACATTTAGCTGATTTATCTTCAAACATCTTTGCCAATCTTGTTGGTGGAAAATGCCCTCTACAAAAATTCTTATATAAGTTTTCTTTATATACGGTTGACGTTGATTTGTAGTTTCTATCCCATAGTTGTTGCCATTTTTCTAATTCTATTGTATAACCAATTTTTTTTTTGCCCATGCTATCATTCTTCACTTGTTCTTCTTCTAATTTGATACCCAATAAACAGCTATAAGTTCCTTTATCACCCTCTCTTCTGTTATCTTACCCAATTATCTTACCCAATTCTGTCAAATCCGTATAAGAACCATATAATTTAGTAACTTTTTCATATCTAGATTGTATTTGCAAACCTCATCAATCCCTTGCTCTTTCAATTCTTGTTTATTTTTGAACTTACCCGTTTCATTCAGAGTGTCTTTATATCTAATGATATTTCCCATACTAGTGATATTAGATGGATATCTGTGCTTTGCTATGAAACTATGTGCCTTACAGCTTGAAAATTAATGAGAGTCAGCCTCTCCTCTCCCCTTCTCTTCCTCAGGCTTGCCACACAGAAACATCTCCTATCCTATCACCTTATCAGAGTTTTGCTGTGACTAGTATTATGAGATAAACCCAGGAGCAAAACACAGCACACAGAACACAGAGCCTTTAGATAATTAACAGTGGTTTATATACAACTAAATATATACATACATATACATGGTAGATACCTTATCATACAGCTACGAACACAAGGAAAGCAATAAGATACACAAGAGAGAGAGATGCCCTCTAATGGTCACCAACAAGAAAAACACAGACTTCAGAGGATAATTAGAACTGCAGAAAAAATAATTGCTACCAACCTGCCTTCCATTGAGGACCTGTATACTGCACGAATCAAGAAGAGGGCCGTGAAAATATTTAGAGATCCCTCGCAACCTGGACATAAACTGTTTCAACTCCTACCCTCAAAACGACGCTATAGAGCACTGCACACCAGAACAACTAGACACAAGAACAGTTTTTTCCCGAAGGCCATCGCTCTGCTAAACAAATAATTCCCTCAACACTGTCAGACTATTTACTGAATCTGCACTACTATTAATCGTTTCATAGTTCCCATCACCAATCTCTTTCCACTTATGACTGTATGACTATAACTCGTTGCTGGCAATCCTTATGATTTATATTGATATACTGAACATCAATTGTGTTGTAAATGTTGTACCTTGATAAATGTATCTTTCTTTTATGTACACTGAGAGCATATGCACCAAGACAAACTCCTTGTGTGTCCAATCACACTTGGCCAATAAAATTCTATTCTATTCTATTCTATTCTATTCTATTCTATTCTATTCTATTCTATTCTATTCTATTCTATATATAGACACCTCTTAAAATGGTAACAGTCTTGTGTGGACCCCATCAGAGTTTTAAACCAGCGATTCCAAATGATGAATCATTCCCATTGCATCAGCTTTCAGTTGCTTCCGCTTACAACCTTCCATCAGCTTACAGCTATTAAATCTACATTCCCTGACACCTCTTCTCTCCCTCAGGCTTTCTAGCCTTCTCTCCCTCAGCCTTACCCGACGGAAGCCTGTCCTATGCTATCTCCTTCTCTCCAGAGTTATTTTCAAGTTGGAAGGGGGAGTAGAACATCTAACTCATTAGCATCAGTGTGTGTTATAATATAGAAAATACTAATGATCTGATGATCATTTCGAAAAATCCTTTCTTAATGAGCACCTAGAAGCCAAGAGGAACATACGTGGCAAATTTCAAGTTTGTAAGCTTTTACGTTCTGGAGATTTCATGATTATGGCGTGAGTGCTTTTTGCTTTTATATATATATAGATTTTGATGAACAAGTGCTTCCATTGTTGAAAGCCAAAGTGGTATCTTCAAATAATGCTGTTCTCTAATTTTCTCCCAAACGAACAAAAAAACATTTCTTATACAGTGTCTTTGAAAGTAACCATGTATCCTACTTTCCCCATACCATACCTTTGAAGGTCACCTGCAAGGCACAACGGCATTTACATCTGAAATTTTACACTGGTTTTGTCACTACCCCAAACTCCCCAATATATTTGCTATTCATATGGTTTCTTCCACTTGTGTGCCTCATTCCTGACACAATCTGAACAGACGTGCTTAGTGCACTGAATTCCTGGAACTGTTAGGAAAAAATGAAAGTTGAAACTCCTCTACTTCTCTTCTTTCGCTTTCTCCTTATACGAGGAACCACAATCTCCAACTATAGTCCGAGTGCTCCAATCCACAAGAGATGCTGGCTGGGGAATTTTGAGGCTGAAAATCTTGGGGCAGGCAAGGAAGAAAAAGGCTGGGACTCTATATGTGGCATTTCTATCATCTCCCATGATAAAAATGCAAAGAATGCTCCCAATATATTTTTACATAATTGCACAATTTCTGCAAAAATAAATATCCCACAACCACTTCTGCTGATGGCCAGATAACCATTATCATACTAATAGGTTGCAATTTCTTTTTTTTCCCATCCCATCTAATATCATTACATATTTGCAAAAAAAAAAAAAAATCAGCCCAATACCATTACAAATTCTTTGTAGTCTAATTAAATAGTCAGTTTCTCAACTGGACTTAAAACGGGACATTAGAAATGAAATTCAAGCCTTCTCTACACTCATCACTTTGGGTCTCATGTGGATTTTCCTGTGTGCAATAAGAGTGGAACGTTGCCTGAAGGACAGTCCACACTTGGGACACTTAAATGGTTTCTCCCTTATGTGTATAAGTATATGATTTAGAAGGTTAAACCTAGTGCTGAGATCTTTCCCACAGGCTGGACACTCATAATTTCTCTCCTGTGTGAGTCCTCTGGTGTTTAACCAGAGTGGAAATATCACTGAAACTTTTCCCACAAACAGGACACCCAAAGGGTTTCTCTCCTGTGTGAATCCTCTGGTGTCTCTCTAGGCTGGAATTGGTACTGAAACTTCTTCCACACTCAGAACATTCAAATGGTTTCTCTCCTGTGTGAGTCCTCTGATGTTTCACCAGGCTGTAATTCTGACTGAAACTTTTCCCACAATCAGGACATTCAAAGGGTTTCTCTCCTGTGTGAGTCCTCTGGTGTTTCACCAGGCTGGAATTGATACTGAAACTTTTCCCACAATCAGGACATTCAAAGGGTTTCTCTCCTGTGTGAGTTCTCTGGTGTATCACTAGGTTGAAATTCTCACTGAAACTTTTCCCACAAACAGGACATTGAAACGGTTTCTCCCCTATGTGAGTCCTCTGGTGTTTCCGCAGGGTGGAACTGGTCCTGAAACTTTTCTCACAATCAGGACATTCAAAGGGTTTCTCTCCTGTGTGAATCCTCTGGTGTCTCTCCAGGCTGGAATTGGTACTGAAACTTCTCCCACAATCAGGACATTTAAAGGGTTTCTCTCCTGTGTGAGTCCTCTGATGCATCATGAGATTAGACCTCTGAGTGAAACTTTTACCACAATCAGAACATTCAAAGGGTTTCTCTGCTGTGTGAATCCTCTGGTGTCTCTCCAGGCTGGAATTGGTACTGAAACTTCTCCCACAATCAGGACATTTAAAGGGTTTCTCTCCTGTGTGAGTCCTCTGATGCATCATGAGATGAGAGCTCTGATTGAAACTTTTACCACAATCAGAACATTCAAAGGGTTTCTCTGCTGTGTGAATCCTCTGGTGGCTAATAAGGTGGGAATTTCGAATGAAACTTCTTCCACAGTCAGGAAATTCAAAAGGTTTCTCTCCTGTGTGAGTCCTCTGGTGTTTCACGAGGCTGGAACTGGTCCTGAAACTTCTCCCACAATCAGGACATTTAAAGGGTTTCTCTCCTGTGTGAGTACTCTGGTGTTTCACCAGGCTGGAATTCAGATTGAAACGTCTTCCACACTCAGAACATTCAAATGGTTTATCTTCTGTATGAATCTTCTGGTGGCTAATAAGATGGGAATTCTGACTGAAACTTTTCCCACAAACAGGACATTGAAACGGTTTCTCCCCTGTGTGAGTCCTCTGGTGTATCACCAGGATGGAATTCTGACTGAAACTTTTCCCACAAACAAGACATTCAAAGGGTTTCTCTCCTGTGTGAGTTCTCTGGTGTATCACCAGGTTGGAATTACTACTAAAACTTTTCCCACAAACAGGGCATTGAAAGGGTTTCTCCCCTGTGTGAGTCCTCTGGTGTTTCCCCAGGCTGGAATTGGTACTGAAACTTTTCTCACAATCAGGACATTCAAAGGGTTTCTCTCCTGTGTGAGTTCTCTGGTGTATCACCAGGCTGGAATTACGAGTAAAACTTTTCCCACAAACAGGACATTCAAATGGTTTCTCTCCTGTGTGAGTCCTCTGATGTGCAACAAGGTCAGAATTCCGACTAAAACTATTCCCACATTCAAGACATTTACAGAGTTTCTCACCTGTGTGAATCATCCGGTGGCTAATAAGGTTGGAATTGGTAGTGAATTTTTTTTCACAATCAGGACATTCAAAGGGTTTCTTGCCTGTGTGAGTCCTCTGGTGTTTCATGAGCTGGGAATTCTGAGACAAACTTTTCTCACAATCAGGACATTCAATTTTCTCACAATCAGGACTGTCTGCTCTACATTGATTTCCAATTGACCTTTTCCTCCCAGTAACTTCCAGATATTTCCGTCTTTTACCTAATGGAAGAATAATCTCCCTTGACTTTTCATGTAATGTATGCTTGAATTTCACACTCTTCTTTTCCGAGCTAGAAATCTCTTCCTGATTTTCTCTCATTTCTCTCTCACTTGCTGAGGAAGGTGAAGAATTGTAGGCTCTGTGAAGGAAATGGAAAATATTTTGATTTCGGGACTGACTTGCTTTGCTGTTCAATGTTGCTTTTTATCCTCAGTTGTCCAAAGCACTCTTATTGCCGTCCTCCTTGTCTATAAGATTCAAATAAAAATGTATCTTTAATTGTGCATAAAATGGTTGCATAAGATGGAAAAAAAAGAAAAACATTTACATTACAATGAAAAAGCAAACATGCCACAATACTCAAAGAAGCTCTTACATTACTCACGACACATGGAAGACTACCCAGATCCAAGTTTGAATATCCATTCAATGATGAAATTCACTTGTTGACTGGGTCAATCACAAATTCTTAGCAGTGCAAAGGGTTGTTTTCACATACAGTAAAGTGAAAAAGAAACTAAACCCTTTATCATTTCTATGGTTTTACTTATCAGGGTATCATAAATATCAGCAGACCAGAACAGAAGAGAATAACAGAATTGGAAGGGACCTTGCAGGTCTTCTAATCCAGCCTCTGCTCAAGCAGGAGACCCTATACCAGGGGTAGTCAACCTTTTTATACCTACCACCCACTTTTGTATCTCTGTTAGTAGTAAAATTTTCTAACCGCCCACCGGTTCCACAGTAATGCGCCGTGTATGCCTCTCGCACATCGTGGATTGGGTTTGGGGGGCGCCGCCGGCTACCAGCTCTGCTTGTCTGTTACAGCTGGGTGGTTTGAGGGCAGATGCGCGAGCTATTCGGGGACGAGGCTCTTTTGTTTGCGGTTGCACTATAGCGCCATTTAGTTTCACTTACGTAATGTGAACTAAACTTATGCGCGGGCAATACAAATAGTATATTTTCAGAAATTTAAAAAGGAAAGTGCTTCAGTATTGGACAAAAGCCCTACCGCCCACCATGAAAGCTGGAACGCCCACTAGTGGGCGGTAGGGACCAGGTTGACTACCACTGCCCTATATCATTTTGGACAAGCGGCTATTTCGTCTCTTATGAAAAGCTTCCAGTGATGGAGCACCACAATGGCTGAAGGCAAACCATTTTGCTGGTTAATTGTTCTCACCATTAGGAAATTTCTCACTGCTTCCATTGTGTATAAAGAGGTGAACTAGCAGCCAAGTACTGCTAATAAAGTGCCCTTGATCAATTGATCATTAGCTAGTAGACTACATCTATAAAAGCTGAAGTTGTAGGAGTTTCCTGGTCTTTGGCATTGAGGTGTGTGTTAACACAATGCCAAAAATCCACCAGCAATGATCTTAGAGAAGACATTGTTGCTGCCAATCAATTTGGGAAAGTTTAAACGGCCATTTCTAAACAATTTAAAATCCATCATTCTACAGTGAGGAAGATTATTCATAAGTGGGAAACATCCCAGACAGTTGCCAATCTTCCCAGGAATAGATATCCAAGAAAATACACCCCAGGGTCAGACGATGCAATGGCCAGAGAAATTGCTAAAAAACAAAGACTTTTATTTGAGACTCTACAGGTTTCAGTTAGAATAGAATAGAACAGAATAGAATTTTTTATTGGCCAAGTGTGATTGGACACACAAGGAATTTGTCTTGGTGCATATGCTCTCAATGTACATAAAAGAAAAGATACGTTCATCAAGGTACAACATTTACAACACAATTGCTGGTCAGCATGTTAAATGTTAAGATTCATGACAGTGCAATTAGAAAAAGACTGAACAAATCACAGGAATTCTGGAACATTGTCCTTTGCACAGACCAGACCAAAGTGAGATGGTTGGCCATAATGCAGTGACACGTTTGACGAAAACCAAACACAGCATATCAGCACAAACATCTCATACAAACCATCATGCGTAAGTTGGCCAGCGTCGCAACGGGACGGTGTGTCTCGGTGCTCTGGAGAGAACGCCAAAATTCCAGTCATTTTGGGGGTCCTTTCTGGACCATAGCTGTCCTGGAGGGACAGTGAAGAAAGGAAGCATCGGCCGGTGCAAACAGGGAAGTTCTAAATTCCCTGGAGCGCCGGCATTAGCCTCTGACCCAGTGGCATGGGAAGACAGTCATTAGGAGCTGTCAAAAGCCAGGGCGGCCACATGGAAGATTTGAGCAGGAGTAGTGATTGAACAGAGTATTGTTATCAGGTGAGTGATTGGCCAATTCACAGCTAAGAAGGAAACATTCTTAAAACTTGAAAGAAGTTCCAACCTGAAATTAGTGGCTAATTGGCATGCGGAAACTCAAAGTGAAGGAAAATAAAAAACAAAGAGGACCTTTAAGATCAAAGCCCTAAAAGGAAACTTTCCATCTGGATTTAAAATTGGACTGGGAAGAAATTAAAAATAACAAAAGAAAAAGAAAACTGAGGAAAAGTATTTTTAATAAAAGGATTTAATTGAAGAAGAGGAAGTAATTATCTTTGTGGATTAACAAGTGACATTTTATTGTGGGGGGGGGATTTGTGAATTGGAGAGAGACATCTGCTGGTGGAAAGGATTGCATTACTTAGACCACCTTAGGAAATGACTGGAGGAGTAATTGTTTAAAGAGCTGGGGCACGATTTCAAAAAGGAAATGACTGGAGGAGTAATTGTTTAAAGAGCTGGGGCACGATTTCAAAAAGGAGCGGAAAGAATAAAGACTCAAATTGGAACAGTTTATATGAACTTTTGAATTGGACATTATTTGGAAAGAAAAAAGAGACATTATATGGACTTGAATTCGAATTAAATCCTTTCTCTTTAAATTGATAACATGGAGAGTTGGGAGTATGAGTATGAGGAACTAAGGGAGATGCTTCAAAAGGTGCGAGAATCACTTAAGGGAAATAAAGAAGCAGAGGAATGGTTGAAATGTAAAAGAAGAGAGGAGAAAGAAAATATGAGTGAGAGACGGGAGGAGCAAGAATACAATGTTGAAAAGGAAATAATTGAAGATAACATAACGATTACACTGGGATTAACAGTGGCAGAATAAAAATGGACAGGGGGAAATATCTCTCAAAGAAGAAGAGAGGAGGAACAAATGGGAAAAGATTGAGGGGGAAAATTAAAAGAATAAAAATTAGAGAAAGGAGGCCGAAAGGAAGATACAAGAAAAAGAAAAAAGAAGAAGATAAGAGAATGGGAGAAAGGGAGGAAAACATTAAGAATTGGAATTTTGGAGAGACCGAAAGAAAATGGTTAAAAGGGGAAGAAATGTGTTGTGAATGTTGTAAATGTTGTACTTTGATGAACGTATCTTTTCTTTTATGTACACTGAGAGCATATGCACCAAGACAAATTCCTTGTGTGTCCAATCACACTTGGCCAATAAAAATTCTATTCTATTCTATTCTATTCTAAGAAAAATGGATAGCAGAAAGGAAATTAAAACATCAATAGGTTGATTTAAAGGAAGGATAGTAGTAGTAGAAATTGTATGTAAGAAGTAAATTAGAAGAAATATATAGATTATTGTAAAAGGGAAGTAAGAAAAAATGAAATGAAGTGTATGTAAGAAGCAAAAAAGAAGAAATATACTATTTAATGTAAAATGGAGAAGTAGATGAAATGTGAAAGATAAAATGGATTATGTTTTGTTGTCTGAGGATGCATGGATTGGAGAGAACTATACTGGATGGTAAAGAAATATGTTTTAAATATTGAAAAAAATAAAGAAATTAATTGAAATTAAGGTATAAAACTGAAAAGTTAGTAAATGATACAAGAATGAAAAGAAATATATGCAAGAAGCAAACAAGGAAGAACTATACTGTTTAAGAAAAATAGACCAGTAAATGAAATATGAAAGATAGAATGGTTTATAGGTGAAAATAATTGAAAGTGAGACATAAAATTGATTTTTTTCTTTGTTGTTTTTTTGTTTACATTTATACCCCGCCCTTCTCCGAAGACTCAGGGTGGCTTACAGTGTATAAGGCAATAGTCTCATTCTATTTGTATATTTACAAAGTCAACTTATTGCCCCCCCAACAATCTGGGTCCTCATTTTACCTACCTTATAAAGGATGGAAGGCTGAGTCAACCTTGGGCCGGGCTTGAACCTGCAGTAATTGCAGGCTTTGTGTTCTTAATAACAGGCTTTACCAGCAGTAATTGCAGGCTTTGTGTTCTTAATAACAGGCTTTACCAGCCTGCGTTATTCACCGGCCCAAATTGAATGTTAGAAAATGATGTATGCTAATGAAAAAGAAAAAAAAGCC
The DNA here is from genome assembly GCF_028640845.1 of Ahaetulla prasina. Taxonomy (NCBI): domain Eukaryota; kingdom Metazoa; phylum Chordata; class Lepidosauria; order Squamata; family Colubridae; genus Ahaetulla; species Ahaetulla prasina. Next base: position 10,261,694 of record NC_080540.1, read on the forward strand.
CCTTCCCCAAGAATGAAATATTTTGGGGAATGTTAAAAGAGGCAGAATATTGTATTTCCCCAAAGGAGAAATGAAGAAAAAAAAATCTTTAAAAAGGCAGAAAGCAGCCCCAACAGTTTCCAACAGATGCCTGAAGTCTTTAGAGGTGGAGATTTTGTGCCCATTTAGAAAGAGAGGGCCAATCTATTCACAAACAAAACACCTTCAGCTCCAGTTGATGGGATTAAGAAGGACAGGACAGGACTTTTAGGACATAATGGGCCACCACCATTAAAATGGAGCATTTCAATCACACAACCCCAAAGACTGTATAAAGGCCCTCTTATCCCAACCTCATTTTGTCAACAACCTAAAAAAACCAGAGGCACATGAGTCTGAACCTGTTGCCCTGAGAAATCAGGTCCAAAGCAGAATAATGGAGTTGGGGGGGACCTTGGAGGTCTTCTAGTCCATCCCCTGTTCTGGCAGGAGACCCTATTCGATTCTGAACAAATGGCTGTCCAATCTCCCCTTAAAACCCTCCAGTGACGGAGCAGCCACAACCTCTGGAGGGAAGCCATTCCCAAAGAATCAACTTTTATTTAAAAGAGACTTTTTCAATCTTCCCAGCAGCAGAAAATTCCAGCCACCAGTTTCACAGCCTGCAGCCCCAGTGGGCTTCCATTTGGGGAGGGAAGGAACCTGCAGCAGCAGCAGCTGACCTGCTTCAGCCCAGTTGCTTCTCTGCTTCCAGGCCGTGGAGGGAACCGAACAGCCCGACTTGCTCCCCGACTCTCCTCCCACCTGCCCTCAACTCACCTGCCAGCTGCTGCTTCGACCCTGGGAAGAGTAGAAAAGCCGCTCTGCCCACCACTTTTCTCCCACGAGTCATCCGGAAGAGGAAGTTTCTCTGCACTTCTCTCTTCCCATCCTTTCTAGCAATGCAGTACTCGATGGTTTGAAAACTCCTCTTTCAAGCTCAAGGGCGGGCACTAAAGTTTGTGTGGCTTTCTAGGCAAAGATGTTGCCTGATCGCCATCTAGCGACCTGAGGTGGAAAAACACGCTTGTCCAGTCTCCACCAAGTCCTTTGGAAGATATTTTCACTAATTACGTGGCAGCAGGTCCTTTCCGACTCCTAGCAACCGACCTTTGCAACTGAGCCAAGTATTAATGCAGCCTAGGATTGTACTGGTTATTTTGGCTGTTATCACTTATTGTTGGATCACATTTAAGTGATCGTCCACTGGGACTCCAAGATCCCCCTCAAAGTTACGGGCATTAAACCAGTTTATACTGGCTCAATTCACCTAGTTTATACCTATGCAGTTGGCTTTTCTGGTCTAAGTGTAAAACTTTTATCTGTGTCATATCATTTTGTTAGATGGGGCCACTGTTCAAGTCTGTCAAGTCTTTTTTTGGATCTTGAGCTTGTCTTTTGGGACATTGGCAATTCCTGCCAGCTTAATGTCATCTGAAAATTTGATAAGTTCCCCTTCTATCCCCTTGTCTAGATTGTTTATGTACATTTTGATGAGTAGTGGGCAGGGATGAAATCCAACAGGTTCTGACAGGTTCTGGAGAACCGGTAGTGGAAATTTTGAGCAATTTGGAGAACTGGTACCGGAAATTTTGAGCAATTTGGAGAACCGGTAGTGGAAATTTTGAGCAATTTGGAGAACTGGTAGCGGAAATTTTGAGTAGTTCAGAGAACCGGCAAATACCATTTCTGGGGTGGGAATGGAGATTTTGCAATAGCTTTCTCCCAGGAGTGGGGAGGGAATGGGGATTTTGTAGTATCCTTCCCCTGTTCATGCCCACCAAGCCATGCCCACCAAGCCACATCACCCCACCAAACCACGCCAATAGAACCAGTAGTAAAAAAAAATGATTTCATGACTGGTACTGGGTCTAAACTGCAACCTGAAGGTATCTCACTGCTTTCTTTCTTCCATGAGGGTGTAGTTCCATTGAGGACTGCATGCTGAATACGATTGGTCAGCCAGTTAGAAACTCATTTTGTGTGGGTGCTGTCTATCCCACATTTTTCTATCTTGCCAAGAAGTAGTCTGTGATCTACTTTATCAAATGCTTTCCTGGAATCTAAGTATATTATGTCCACAGCATTTCACTGGTCCACTCTGTTAAATTCGGGCAATAACGAGGCAGGAGACCAGTGAGTGACAACAGCTCTTTAGTTTATAGTGAACCCAGCAAAAACCCTCCGACAAAATCCCTCCTTTTATACAGTTTCGGCTTATGCTTGAACCAATCAGCAACGTGCTTGTTTCCAAAAGTTTAAAGATACATTACACTCCTCCCCTCCCAGAACGCATTGTACCTATATTTACATTTATTTAGCATATCATTTCTCAACGTAGTCACGCAGGTAGGAAGGGCGTTTCCTGACCCTTTCGGACCTGCGCAATTCATTCTCGGGGAGTGAGTCGAGCTGTTCGGAGGGACTTTTAGTTCCTCCTAGCTCCTCCTCTTGGCCGTCCGGCCCTGGATTATTGGCAGAGTCGTCCCTGCTGTCTTCCTGAGGAACCGGTTGGCGTCGCTGGACTTCATCGGACTCAGATAAGTCTTGCGCCTCCCGGGTTCAGATCAGCTGTGGGTTCAAACATTTGGTAGTCAGGGCCTGGCTGATTTGTTTCTGATTTGTTTGGTATTCGCTTCTGACTTGATCTATGTGGCGCCCATACTCGGTTGTCTTTAACTCAACCAAGTATGACTTTGGACCGTTATTCCAAGGATTGTTCCTTTTAACCATGTTGGACCCTCGCTATAGTTGTGTGCCCACACTGGGTCCCCAACTGCCATTTCCCTAATTTTTCCTTGTGTTCCCCTGTACCCATCTGGGGTGTAGGTTGGGTTTAAACGATCTAACGGGCACCTGAGCTTTCTGCCCATCAATAGTTCCGCCGGGCTTCTGCCTGTTGCTACTGGGGTTCTATGTTGGACTGCCAGAAAGAAGTCTATCTTTGTTTGCCAATCACTTAGACTTATCCTAGATAACGCTTCTTTTGCGCTTCTAACGAATCGTTCTGCAAGTCCGTTCGACGCCGGGTGGAAAGGCGCCGAGAGGGCATGTCTGATGCCCTCCTCTGCCAAGTACCCCTCAAACTGAGTTGCCGTGAATTGCGGGCCGTTGTCGGAGACCAGGGTGTCGGGTAACCCATGGGTTACAAACAGGTGCCTTAGGACTGATATGACTGCCTCAGCCGTCATGGATCTCATAAGGATAATTTCTAACCATTTTGAGTAGGCATCTACTACAATTAAAAAGGTTTGCCCGTGGAACGGGCCGGCAAAATCATTGTGAATTCTGGACCATGGCCCCTGGGGTTTCTCCCACTCTCTAATTGGGGCTGTAGGGGGTAGTGGCCGTGACTCTTGGCAGGGTTGGCATCTCCCTACCCTGTCGCTGATTTCCTGATCCATCAAGGGCCACCAAACATAGCTCCTCGCTAAACTCTTCATCCTCACGATTCCCGGGTGACCCACATGCAATAGTTCCAATACATTTTTCCGTAGTTTTTTTGGAATGACCACTCTATCCCCCCATAACAGACACCCCCCTTGAACCGACAGTTCCCCTTGTTTTTTCGCAAAGTCTTTGAACCGCTCGCCCGGCGCAGCTGGCCACCCTCTTGTACCCAACCGATTACAGTCCTTATTGTAATGTCCTTGTAAGATGCCTAGCCACTTCTTAGATGTGACTGGGCCAGAGTCCCAAGAGTCAATTAATAAGACTGGAATCCCGGGTGGGGTCCTCGATTGCCCTGGTAAAGGGCATCTGCTTAGAGCGTCCGCATGCCCTACGTCTTTTCCGGGGCGGTGGATCAATTTATAAGAGTATGCCGCTAGGAAGATAGTCCAACGGGTCAGCCTGGGTGAAAGTGCAACGGGTGTTGGGCGGTCGCCTGCCAATAGGCCTAGTAAGGGCCTATGGTCCGTGACTATCTCGAAGTCTCGCCAAAACATATTCATGGAATTTCTTCACCCCGGAGACTATCGCCAATGCTTCCCTATTTAGTTGGCTATAGTTCCTTTCGGCCTGGGACATTGTTCGGGAGTAATATGCTATAGGGGCTTCCGTTCCATTCGGCAATCTGTGGCTGAGCACAGCCCCCACCCCATAGGGAGATGCATCACAAACTAGTACTAATGGCAACGTGCCATTATATTGAATGAGGAGGCTATCGCTAGACAAAAGGTTTTTTACCCCTTCGAATGCCCTAGCTTCCGCCTTCCCCCAGGACCAAACAGCTTTCTTTGCTAGTAATTTGTGTAGCGGTTCGGCTATCGTTGCCTTGTGTTTTAAGAATACCGCATAGAAGTTGACAAGACCTAAGAATGCTTGTAACTCCGTTTTATTTTTGGGAGCTGGGGCCTTCCTGATGGCCCTTACCTTGCTCTCCGTGGGGTGAATCCCTTCCCTGTCTATGCGGTAGCCTAGGAATTCCACGGATTCTACCCCAATTTGGCATTTGTTAAGCTTAACTTTAAGCCCGGCAGACCGGAAAATGCCCAAAACTTTTCTTAGTCTAACTCCCAGTTCCTCTAAATTCTCAGCTGATACCAATACATCATCGAAATAAGGTACCACCCTGGGTAAACCCTGTAAAAGTCGCTCCATTAGGTTTTGAAATAGCCCTGGGGCCACACTAACTCCAAACTGGAGTCGAGTGCATTTGAAAGCACCCCGGTGCGTGACAATTGTCTGCGCCTCGGCTGTGCTGCTATCTACGGGTAACTGCTGGTAGGCTTGAGCCAAATCGAGTTTGGCGAAAACTTGCCCTTGTCCCAACGAGTGCAGCAAGTGTTGCACTACTGGAACGGGGTATGCACTCTTTTGCAACGCTTTGTTTAACGTTGCCTTGTAGTCAGCACAAATCCGGACTGATCCGTCCGGTTTGACTGGGGTCACTATGGGTGTCTCCCATTTCGCATGGTCAACGGGCACTAGTATTCCCTGGCTAACTAGCTTGTCCAATTCCCTATCAATTTTTGGCTTAAGGGCAAATGGGACCCTCCTAGCCTTTAACCTGATAGGGGCAACCTGCGGGTCTAGATTGAAAGAGATAGGGGTCCCCTCGTACTTGCCCAGGCAGTCTTTGAAAACGTCCTCGAACTCCTTCAGCAGTTCGGCCTTGAGGTCGACTTCGTTTCTGAAGACCCCGGTCACTCCCATGCCCAAAGCTCGGAACCAGTCCAGTCCTAGCAAACTCAGTAAGGTTCCATCGACTATGGTGATGGGTAGGGTCTTTTTGAACTGTCCATACTTGACTTGGACGGACGTCACCCCTCGAACAGGGATTCGATTTCCTTGGTAGTCCTGCACTCTCAGCTTCTGGGTCTGTAGCTGGCGCTTCGCAACGGCTGGCAAGTCTTTCACGAGGGTGCCCCAAGACATAATTGTGATCGATGAGCCGGTGTCCACTTCCATCTGGCACGGCACTCCTTCAATGTACGTCTTGGTAAAAATATTTTTTCTCCACCTTGGTCGATGCGAGGCCCACTCTCACAGCGGTCTGGTTTAAGTTCGCGCCTTTCTTGTTTGAGCCAATCACGGGTCGCCTTGCCGATCCAGCGCTCTGATTGGTCGATTTGAATTTTTGGCGGGAAGGTTGGGGGGCTCGACAGGCCTGCGCTATGTGACCTTTCTTTTCGCACCGCCGACAAATAGTGTCCTTAAACTTGCAGTTTTGTCGTTGATGTTGGCCCCCGCAACTCACGCAATCACCCCGGTCCCCTCTCTCCGACCGGCCGGTGTGGAAAACCTCTTCCTCTTCCTCACCTTCTGACTCGGCCTGGACTTCCTCATTGTGGACCGGTGTTGTCTTTGCCCCGGTACCCTGTGCGTTCGGCTTTTGCAATGTTTCTGCCGCTTTTGTAGACATCTCGTGAGCCCTGGCTTCATCCAGGGCTATTGCCAAAGTTAGGTTGCTCTTAGACAGCAGCCGCCTTTGCAATCGGATGTCTCTAACCCCACAAATGAGCTGTTTGAGTAAGGAGTCCTCCAAATATCTGTACTCACAGTGGTTCGTGGCTTTCCTCAACGCGGCCATGTACACGCTTATCGACTCGCCTTCTTGCTGTACCCGCTGCCTCAACTTGAACCGTTGGATGAACTTTGAGGGTACCGGTGCAAATGGTTTTAAGCAGGGTTTGCAGAGTTTGCCACGATACCGATTGTACCAGCGTTGGCTCTGAAAGTGACTCCGCGGTATCGAAAACCTCTGGACCGCAGTGGCTCAAGAAATAAGCCCTTCCTATTATCCGAAACTCCTTGCAGTTCGTTTGCTTCTAGGAAGCTTTTGAAACGGGTCATGTATGACCCCCATTTCTCTTTTGCTGGGTCAAATGGCGCTGGCGGCGTGTAGCTGGACATCGCTAACTATCCGCCCTTGAACTGGCTGGGTTCGCGTCTTCTTTTGCTCCTTCAGCTCTTTTTCCTGATCTCGCTACCTCAGAATCCCACCTTCGTCGCCAATGTTAAATTCGGGCAATAACGAGGCAGGAGACCAGTGAGTGACAACAGCACTTTAGTTTATAGTGAACCCAGCAAAAACCCTCCGACAAAATCCCTCCTTTTATACAGTTTCGGCTTATGCTTGAACCAATCAGCAACATGCTTGTTCCCGCCCAAATTTCCCTCCAAAAGTTTAAAGATACATTACACACTCATTTAGTCATTTTGTCGAAGAATGAAATAAGGTTTGTTTGGCATGATCTGTTTTGATGTTGGCTACTGTTTATAGCTTTGTTTGACTCTCCCTGTGAGGGGATCACCTCAGCATATCCTGGCATAACCTGGCAAAGGAATGGGTGGAAGTGGAAACTGGGCTCCCAGCTCCCTTTTCCTGCCTTATCTCTAGGCGCAAGAGGAAAGGTCCCTGCGTTTAACCCATTCGCTGAAGCCGTTGCAGGGAGGGGGCGACTGGGGTGCCACTGGACAACACTAAAGTCCTCCATCTGGGTCCCGCAAGAGAGAGTCACCCATATCAACCCCAAGAAAAGCCAAGGTTTGAAAAGCAAGCACCCAGATTTTAAAAAAATAGAGACTGAAAATCACTGCAATAATAAAAGAAACTTGCATGTGCATCCGCTAATCCATTTGCAATAGGGGCAAATTAGCAATGCATTGATGTTGAAGAGGGGTGAGGCAGACCTGTAGATGCCATTGGACTACAAGGCCCACCATCTTTCACCCATGCAATTCCTGGCTGGAGATGCTGCCTTTTTGCCAATAACTAAACCTTATAAAGGTTTATAAGACTCCTTAGGAGGAGTCTGGTAGCACCTTTTCTAGCCCATTGTATCAAAAGGCACAACTCCTGCAAGACTTTTCACAAAATGTCTTAGTTTGCAAAGGAGCAATTCAATGCCTTCTGAGGTTTGGTCATCGTAGACTTACAGGGTCTCTTCACAATCCTGTGGAGAATGTGTTGTGCTGAGTAGGAGGATCCATGTCCTAGCTTTCTGCTCCCGTTTTAAGGGTTTTCATTTTTCAACATGTTGTTGTTGAAAACAACATGTCAAAAAACAAACCAATTCCCCTCTTTTACTGGTAGAATTACGTATCTGTAAATCCTGGAGAGAGATTATACATACACCCATAAATGTGGCTACTGTTGGAAGAAAAATCTGATTTGGTTCCAAGCCGGGAGAAGGACGCTGGAAATAAAATGGAGGCTGATTGAAAAAGATTCTGTTTATTGATGAGCAGAACCAACAACATTATGTAGTTCTGAGAAAGCTGACAAAATGGCTGAATGAGTGGATGGAGCTTTATAGGTTTCTGTGACTTTGAAGTATGAAGGATTGTGCTATGAAGGGGCTTTTGTGTTTTGTGATTTCAGTGGTGGTGGGTTAATCCTATTATGTCCTAAAAGGTCATGTCCTGTCCTTAGAATTTGGGTGGGGGAATGCAAATTTTAATCCCATAATTGGAGTTGAAGGTTTTTTGTTTCTGAATACCTGGCCTGGATATCTTAATGGGCACAAAATATCCACCTCTAAAGATTTCAGGAAGCTGTTGGGGCTGCTTTCTGCCTTTGTTAAGATTTTTTTTCTCCATTCCTCTTTTGGGGAATTTAATATTCTACCTCTTTGAAAATTTCCCAAAATATTTCATTCGGGGGTGGGTGGAGCATGATTACTTCTTACAGTACACTCAAACTTTTTTTTTGTAAACAAGTTTTATTAGAGTTTTTCTTCCATCCTACATATTTTATGAACAGTGTTGACTGGATCACATCTTATATGTGAGGAAGATATTCCAATCTTCCTACTTTTTCCATTTTCATCTCTTTTATATAATTCTTTATCACAAATTAATCATTTTTTACCATATCTTGTTATTTCAGCTTCTATCATATTATTCTTTTTTTCCCCAAATACATTTTAGATGTTCAATTTCAGCCCTATTTTTTCCATATTTTTTTATCTCTTCTTAAAACATAATACATAAACAGTATCACTATTCACCCTTAATTCCTAATCTCTTACAATAATATCAATTAATTATCTTATTTCTCCATGTACAAAATATATTTCTCAAAATTCCCATACCACTTTTTAACATTTCAATTTTGTTTCTTAATTTAAAGTTTCAAGGTATCTTTTAGTAGTTAAGGTCACAGCTGTTATTTTCTCTTCTATCTTCCAACCAATATTCCAGTACTCTTTTTCCACCAGCAGATGTCTCTCTCAAATCCACAATATTCTCAGACTAACTAAATGTCAAAGCTGTCAAAAATATTTTAAATCCACATAAAAAGTACTTTTCCTTGCGTTTCTTTTTCTTTTCTTATTTTTAGTTTCTCCAAATCTAATTGTAAAAGTCAAAAATTTTCTTTCTTGGGCTTTGGTATTTTAACCTCCTCTTTGTTTTTCTCCCTCCGTTGAAGTTCCCAAGTGCCAATTAGCCGTTCATTTCAGCTCTGGGACACTTTTTAAAGGTATTAAAATTTTTCTTTTTTACCTGTGAGTTGGCCAATCACTCATCCGTACCATCACTCCGTTTAAACACCGCTCCTGCACAGAAAACTTAGTCTGGTTGCCCCAGCTTCAGAGCGGTCATTTTACAACACCCCGCCACCGGGAATCTGCTTGGGAAGAGACTTGGAGGCCGCCTTTGCAAACGCTTTTTGAAATAAACCTTTGAATTGTGAACCAGATCTGTCTTTACATTGTGAGTATACCATTTGGGGGTTTTATATCTCACAATCTTGGCACTCAATGTGGGGCCTGAGGGCCTCAAGGGGTTGCTTTTCTCAGTAAATTCTTGGGGGGGTGCCGGTTGATTTAAACTACTTAGAGTTATCTGAGACCTAGCTTCCAGTTGCAGGCTCTCAGCCAAACTAAATTGACAACTCTGGTCCACAAAATCAAAGGAGGAGGGAGAGTCAACAACTGAAGGCCCAGGACCAGGTAACCCAGTGTACTGGCCCAGGTAAGAAACTTTTGCCCCGAAGGAGGGAAACACGCTATTGTACCTGGGTACATTCCTTTGCCAGGTCCAGGATAATAAATGGATGGTGCACCACTAGGAAACCTTGTGTTTGTTTTCTAGGTATAGAAGTTTAAAAAAATCACAGAAGACAGCAGTGGCATTATCAGTTCCGTATTGTTTTCAAGAAAAGAAAACGTCCATCAAATCACAAGTCAACCATAATATGAAGGCGAACCAGTTTTAAAGCATGTACCACCAATGGAATAAAATCTGAGGAGAATGTAGAAACTGACATGTTTCAATCTAATTGCTTCTTATGGCTCTTGAACCATGAAGGTCACCTGCAGGGCAGAACAGCCTTTACATCTGAAATTTTACACTGCTTTTGTCACTGTCCCAACCTCCCCAACATATTTGCTGTTCATATGGTTTCTTCCAGTTGTGTGCCTCATTCTTGACACAATTTGAACATACACACGGTGCACTGAATTTCTGAAACTGTTAGGAAAAGATAAACTTTGAACCCCCGTTCTTCTCCTCTTGCTTTCTCCTTATATGAGAAGCTACGATCTCTTAACTATAGTCTCACAGCTCCAATCCCCAAGAGATGCTGGCTGGAAAATTCTGAGGTTGAAAATCTTTGGGGCACCCAGGAAGAAAAAGACTGGGACTCCTGGAAGATGGAAATTCTATCATCTACCATCACAAAAACGCAAAGAACGCTCCCAAAAAGATTTTTACATAATTGCCCAATTTCTACAAAAATAAATATCCAGCAACTACTTACGCTGAAGGCCAGATAACCATTATCAAAGTAATATGTTCCATTTTTTTCTTTTCCCCATTACAAATTCTTTGTAGTCAAATTACACTTCTCTACACTTCTTACTTGAGGCTTGATGTGGATTTTCCTGTGTGTGATAAGGGTGGATTGTTGCCTGAAGCACTGTCCACACTCAGGGCACTTGAACGGTTTCTCCCCTGTGTATATAAGGACATGATTTATAAGGTTAACACTAGTACTAAGATCTTTCCCACAGTCAGGACATTCAAAGGGTTTCTCTCCGGTGTGAATCCTCTGGTGGCAAATGAGGTTGGAATTCTGACTGAAACGTTTCCCAGTCAGGACATTTAAAGGGTTTCTCTCCTGTGTGAATCCTCTGGTGTCTAACCAGGCTGGAATTGGTATTGAAACTTTTCCCACAATCAGGACATTCAAATGGTTTCTCTCCTGTGCGAGTCCTTTGGTGAATCACCAAGTTGGAATTATCACAGAAACATTTCCCACAATCAGAACACTCAATGGTTTTCTCTCCTGTGTGATTCCTCTGGTGGCTAATAAGGCTGGAATTCAGACTGTCTGTTCTATGTGGCTTTCCAATTGACCTTTTCCTCCCCACTGACTTCCGGGTATTTCCCTCTTTTGCTCAATGGAAAAATAATCTCCCGTGACTTTTTGTGTAATATATGCTTGAATTTCACACTCTACTTTTCCCAGCTAGAAATCTCTTCCTGATTTTCTCTCATTTCTCTCTCACTTGCTGAGGAAGATGAAGAATTGTAGGCTCTGTGAAGGAAATGGAAAATATTTTGATTTCTGGACTGACTTGCTTTGCTGTTCAATGTTGCTTGTTATCCTCATTTGTCCAGAGTGCTCTTACTGCCATCCTCTTTGTCTATAAGATTCAAATAAAAGGATATCTTTAATGGTTGCAGAAGATGAGAAAAAAAGAAAAAAGTTTACATTACAATGAAAAAGCAAACATGTCACAGTGCTCCAATAAGCTCTTTCATTAATCATGATTCATTCATTTGACACATGGAAGACTACCCAGATCACTTAAGTTCCAATATCCATTCAGTGATGAAACTCACTTGTTGACTGGATCAATCACAAAATCTTAGCAGTGCAAAGGTTTTTTTCAAATATAGTCCAGTGAAAAAGAAACTACACTCTCTTTGATTTCTAGAATATTATACAAATTTATATGCTAAAGATACAATCTTGAACATGGATATTGATAATTATTTGAAAGAGTATAAGGCTAAAGGTTTAACCTTAGAACAAAGGGGAGAACTGAATCGGCCTATAACTTCTGAAGAAATTATTTTGGCAATAAAACAATTAAAAATGGGGAAAACCCCTGGTACGGATGGACTTACAGCAATTTATTACAAAAATTTACAGAATGAGATAGTAGGCCCACTTACGGAATTATTTAATCAGATACAACTAGGAGGGGGAATACCCTTATCATGGAGAACTACTTTTATTTCATTGATACCAAAAGAAAAACAGGATTGTACTAAACCTGGGAATTATAGGCCGATTTTACTTTTGAATAATTATTATAAGATTTTTGCTAAAATAATAGCGAATAGATTAATGTTAATTTTGCAACAAAGAATTCATACTGATCAATCGGGATTTATAAAGGGGAGGCAGATGAGGAATAATGTTAGACAGATTGTAAATTTATTGGAATATTTAAAAAAGAAAAATCAGATTTCAGCAGTATTTATTTTTTTGGATGCAGAGAAAGCTTTTGATCGATTGCACTGGGAATTTTTATTTAAATTAATAGACAAACTGCAATTTGGAGATTGTTTTATGAGAATAATTAGGGCGATTTATGGAGAGCAAACAGCCCAGATAATAATTAATGGTAGTTTGACAGAAGCTTTTAAGATTGCGAAAGGAACAAGACAGGGGTGTCCTTTATCACCATTATTGTTTATTTTAACTTTGGCGCCACTACTAGATAAAATAAGAGAGTTAAAGGAGATAGAGGGAATTAAAATTAGACAACATGAGTATAAAGTGAGAGCGTTTGCAGATGATTTGGTGATTATTTTGTCAAATCCTATAAACTCAAGTGTATGTTTGTTGGAAATAATTGGTCAATATGGAAAGGTGTCAGGGTTTAAAGTAAATCAGAATACATCAAAAGTGATAACAAAAAATATGACTAGACAACAGAAATAAAAATTAGAGGAAACAACAGGATTTGAAATTGTAAAAAAGGTTAAATATCTAGGGGTTTATATTACTTCATCAAATGTGAAATTGTATAAGAATAACTTTGAGGTGTTATGGCAAAAAGTTCAGAAGGAAATGCTCAGTTGGAAAAAATTACAATTATCACTATTGGGGAGAATAGCAGCTATTAAAATGAATGTTTTACCTAGATATTTATTTTTGTTTCAGATGATACCAATAATTAAAAAAGATAAAAATTTGGAAGAATGGCAGACTGGAATTAATAAATTTATATGGGAAGGTAAAAAAGCGAGAGTTAAAATGAAAATAATTCAAGATTATTTTATTTTATTTGAAAGAGGAGGTTTTATTTGAAAGAGGAGGTTTAAAAATGCCCAACTTTAAATTATATTATGAAGCAGCTGCTCTTTCTGTAATAAGTGATTGGTTTAATTTAACGGAGGAAAGGATTTTGAATATAGAAGGTTATGATTTATTATATGGATGGCATGCATATTTATTGTATGATAAAAAAAGTGGATAGAGCCTTTAAGAATCATGTTCTTCTGCGTGTCTGGAAGAAATATTATCACAAGTTAAATTACCAAATTCCTATTTGGGCAAATCCCGGGCATGCAATAGAGAATATAAATATAGAACAGAAACAGGAAATGATTACTTATAAAGATCTTCTATATACTGAGAGAGGTAATTTATAATTAAAATCCTTGCATACACTAAAAGAAGGGAGAAATTATACTTGGTTCCAATATGGGCAATTACGAGCTAGGTGGAAAAAAGATCAGAAAATTGGTATCATGCAGAATGAAGAAAATTTGGTAAAACAAATTAGAAATCAAACCCAGGCGCATATAAAGAGATTGTATAATGTGCTGATAGAAATAGATTCTGAAAGGGATTTAGTAAAGGATTGTATGATAAAATGGCACAAAATATTCAGGAACCAATATTTTTGGAAACTTGGGGAAAAAATTGGGTTAGAAATGTTAAGTTTACACAAGCACAGAACTTAAGAGAAAATTTTTATAAAATGTTTTATAGGTGGCATTTAGAACCTAAGAAATTATCATGTATGTATCCAGATATGCAAGCGAAATGTTGGAGATGTAATTGTGGTGGTACTACGTATTTTCATATTTGGTGAACTTGTAAGAAGATTAAGGCTTTTTGGATAAGGATCTGGTGGATTATACAAAATGTTTTGAAAAAGAAGATAAAGTTCCTACCGCAATATTTCTTATTGGGAATTATTACGGACTGTACAGTAACTGAGACTAAGCTGATTTTAAACTTAATAACAGCAGCAAGACTATTGATAGGACAATACTGGAAGAAAAAAGAATTACCTACTATAGAAAAATGGATATTGAAAGTTACTAATTTGGCTGAAATGGCCAAAATCTCAGCCTTTTTGAAAGACACTACACAAGAAAAATATCTAACTGAATGGAAAAAAATGGATTGAATATACGCAAAATAAATATCAGATTAAGAGATATCAGATTGCCTTTGAATGATAGGATGTATTTATCTCTGATTTGTATGGGAGAAGTTAGGATTTGAGAAGAAGGGGAGGACTATAATTTGTGTTAGGGAAAATTTAGCGTATGATTGTTTTCTTTTTGAACTATACCTTGTGTTTGGTCTGGGAAGTCGGGGGGGAGGGAGGAGGGTGGTTTTGGAGGGAGCGGGGAGGGGATGGAGGGGGGAGGGGGAAAAAATTTTTGTAAAAACTTTTTCAATAAAAAAAAACCCACTCTCTCTTTGATTTATATGGTTTTACTTCTCAGGGTATCATAAATATCATGCAACAGAACAGGAGAGAATAACAGAATTGGAAGGGACCTTGCAGGTCTTCTAATCCAACCCATGCTTCAGCAGGACGCCCTATACCCGTGATGGCGAACCTATGGCACGCGTGCCACACGTGGCACGTGTAGCCATATCAGTGGGCATGCGAGCTCAGCTCTGGCGCGCATGTACGTGCCGGCCAGCTGCTTTTCGGGCCTTCTGGGCCCACCAGAAGTAGGGAAACAGGCTGTTTCCTGCCTCCAAAGGGCCTCGGGAGGTGGTGGGAAAGGCCCATTTTTCTCTCTCACCTGGCTCCAGAGCCTCTCTAGGAATCTGGGGAGGGTGAAAATGGCCTTCCCGACCCCCCACCGGAGGTCCTCTGGAGGTCGAAAATGACCCGTTTGCTAACTTTTGGTCCTACCCACTCATGCACGTGACCCCTCCCACCCCACTCCTGGCACGCGATGGCAAAAAGGTTAGCCATCACTGTCCTATACCATTTCAGACAAATGGTTTTCTCATCTCTTCTAAAAAGCCTCAATTGATGGAGCACCACTTTTTTTTTCAATAAATTTTTTATTTTATTTTAATACGAACAATCCATCTTCCATTAAGCAGTGTTTCGTCTGGGTACAAATATCTTGTGCGATAACAAAATTTACAGCCATATTCATTAATATATTTTCTATATTTCACCAATCTACTTTTGTTTCTAGCTTTCATATTTATTCTCTAACCATCGGTAAAATAGTTCCCATACAATATTATTTAGTTTGTTCCTTCTCTTTAATTGCAAGTGTTAACCTATTCATTTCTGCACGTTCAAATATTTTCCTAATCACATTCTCATCCGTAGGAATTTCTTCACTTTTCCAATTTTGTACAAATATAATTCTAGCTGCAGTTATTATTACATTTTCTTTACAATAAGCTTCTGGTAAAATCCTCAACAAAAATATTTCGGGTTTCAAATTAATATGTTGTTGTAACATCTTCTCCAATCACATATTTCTGCCCGGTATTTTTGCCTTCTGTGCATATCCACCACATATAATGAGACCCAGGTGTCTGGGGACATTTCCAACATTTCGCTGATTTATCTTCAAACATCTTTGCCAATCTTGTTGGTGGAAAATGCCCTCTACAAAACATCTTATACAAGTTTTCTTTATATGCGGTTGACGTTGATTTGTAGTTTCTATCCCATAGTTGTTGCCATTTTTCTAATTCTATTGTATAACCAATTTTTTTTTGCCCATGCTATCATTCTTCACTTGTTCTTCTAATTTGATACCCAATAAACAGCTATAAGTTCGTTTATCACCCTCTCTTCTGTTATCTTACCCCATTATCTTACCCAATTCTGTCAAATCCATATAAGAACCATATAATTTAGTAACTTTTTCATATCTAGATTGTATTTGCAAACCTCATCAATCCCTTGCTCTTTCAATTCTTGTTTATTTTTGAACTTACCCGTTTCATTCAGAGTGTCTTTATATCTAATGATATTTCCCATACTAGTGATATTAGATGGATATCTGTGCTTTGCTATGAAACTATGTGCCTTACAGCTTGAAAATTAATGAGTAGTTACAGTCAGCCTCTCCTCTCCCCTTCTCTCCCTCAGGCTTGCCACACAGAAACATCTCCTATCCTATCACCTTATCAGAGTTTTGCTGTGACTAGCATTATGAGATAAACCCAGGAGCAAAACACAGCACACAGAACACAGAGCCTTTAGATAATTAACAGTGGTTTATATACAACTAAATATATACATACATATACATGGTAGATACCTTATCATACAGCTACGAACACAAGGAAAGCAATAAGATACACAAGAGAGAGAGATGCCCTCTAATGGTCACCAACAAGAAAAACACAGACTTCAGAGGATAATTAGAACTGCAGAAAAAATAATTGCTACCAACCTGCCTTCCATTGAGGACCTGTATACTGCACGAATCAAGAAGAGGGCCGTGAAAATATTTACAGATCCCTCGCATCCTGGACATAAACTGTTTCAACTCCTACCCTCAAAACGACGCTATAGAGCACTGCACACCAGAACAACTAGACACAAGAACAGTTTTTTCCCGAAGGCCATCGCTCTGCTAAACAAATAATTCCCTCAACACTGTCAGACTATTTACTGAATCTGCACTACTATTAATCGTTTCATAGTTCCCATCACCAATCTCTTTCCACTTATGACTGTATGACTATAACTCGTTGCTGGCAATCCTTATGATTTATATTGATATACTGAACATCAATTGTGTTGTAAATGTTGTACCTTGATAAATGTATCTTTTCTTTTATGTACACTGAGAGCATATGCACCAAGACAAACTCCTTGTGTGTCCAATCACACTTGGCCAATAAAATTCTATTCTATTCTATTCTATTCTATTCTATTCTATTCTATTCTATTCTATTCTATTCTATTCTATTCTATATATAGACACCTCTTAAAATGGTAACAGTCTTGTGTGGACCCCATCAGAGTTTTAAACCAGCGATTCCAAATGATGAATCATTCCCATTGCATCAGCTTTCAGTTGCTTCCGCTTACAACCTTCCATCAGCTTACAGCTATTAAATCTACATTCCCTGACACCTCTTCTCTCCCTCAGGCTTTCTAGCCTTCTCTCCCTCAGCCTTACCCGACGGAAGCCTGTCCTATGCTATCTCCTTCTCTCCAGAGTTATTTTCAAGTTGGAAGGGGGAGTAGAACATCTAACTCATTAGCATCAGTGTGTGTTATAATATAGAAAATACTAATGATCTGATGATCATTTCGAAAAATCCTTTCTTAATGAGCACCTAGAAGCCAAGAGGAACATACGTGGCAAATTTCAAGTTTGTAAGCTTTTACGTTCTGGAGATTTCATGATTATGGCGTGAGTGCTTTTTGCTTTTATATATATATAGATTTTGATGAACAAGTGCTTCCATTGTTGAAAGCCAAAGTGGTATCTTCAAATAATGCTGTTCTCTAATTTTCTCCCAAACGAACAAAAAAACATTTCTTATACAGTGTCTTTGAAAGTAACCATGTATCCTACTTTCCTCATACCATACCTTTGAAGGTCACCTGCAAGGCACAACGGCATTTACATCTGAAATTTTGCACTGGTTTTGTCACTACCCCAAACTCCCCAATATATTTGCTATTCATATGGTTTCTTCCACTTGTGTGCCTCATTCCTGACACAATCTGAACAGACGTGCTTAGTGCACTGAATTCCTGGAACTGTTAGGAAAAAATGAAAGTTGAAACTCCTCTACTTCTCTTCTTTCGCTTTCTCCTTATACGAGGAACCACAATCTCCAACTATAGTCCGAGTGCTCCAATCCACAAGAGATGCTGGCTGGGGAATTCTGAGGCTGAAAATCTTGGGGCAGGCAAGGAAGAAAAAGGCTGGGACTCTATATGTGGCATTTCTATCATCTCCCATGATAAAAATGCAAAGAATGCTCCCAATATATTTTTACATAATTGCACAATTTCTGCAAAAATAAATATCCCACAACCACTTCTGCTGATGGCCAGATAACCATTATCATACTAATAGGTTGCAATTTCTTTTTTTCCCCATCCCATATAATATCATTACATATTTGCAAAAAAAAAATAAATCAGCCCAATACCATTACAAATTCTTTGTAGTCTAATTAAATAGTCAGTTTCTCAACTGGACTTAAAACGGGACATTAGAAATGAAATTCAAGCCTTCTCTACACTCATCACTTTGGGTCTCATGTGGATTTTCCTGTGTGCAATAATAGTGCAACGTTGCCTGAAGGACCGTCCACACTTGGGACACTTAAATGGTTTTTAGAAGGTTAAACCTAGTGCTGAGATCTTTCCCACAGGCTGGACACTCATAGTTTCTCTCCTGTGTGAGTCCTCTGGTGTTTAACCAGAGTGGAAATATCACTGAAACTTTTCCCACAAACAGGACACCCAAAGGGTTTCTCTCCTGTGTGAATCCTCTGGTGTCTCTCTAGGCTGGAATTGGTACTGAAACTTCTTCCACACTCAGAACATTCAAATGGTTTCTCTCCTGTGTGAGTCCTCTGATGTTTCACCAGGCTGTAATTCTGACTGAAACTTCTTCCACAATCAGGACATTCAAAGGGTTTCTCTCCTGTGTGAGTCCTCTGGTGTTTCACCAGGCTGGAATTGATACTGAAACTTTTCCCACAATCAGGACATTCAAAGGGTTTCTCTCCTGTGTGAGTTCTCTGGTGTATCACTAGGTTGAAATTCTCTCTGAAACTTTTCCCACAAACAGGACATTGAAACGGTTTCTCTCCTGTGTGAGTCCTCTGGTGTTTCACCAGGCTGGAACTGGTCCTGAAACTTTTCTCACAATCAGGACATTCAAAGGGTTTCTCTCCTGTGTGAATCCTCTGGTGTCTCTCCAGGCTGGAATTGGTACTGAAACTTCTCCCACAATCAGGACATTTAAAGGGTTTCTCTCCTGTGTGAGTCCTCTGATGCATCATGAGATGAGACCTCTGAGTGAAACTTTTACCACAATCAGAACATTCAAAGGGTTTCTCTGCTGTGTGAATCCTCTGGTGGCTAATAAGGTGGGAATTTCGACTGAAACTTCTTCCACAGTCAGGACATTCAAAAGGTTTCTCTCCTGTATGAGTCCTCTGGTGTTTCACCAGGCTGGAATACAGATTGAAACGTCTTCCACACTCAGAACATTCAAATGGTTTATCTTCTGTATGAATCTTCTGGTGGCTAATAAGATGGGAATTCTGACTGAAACTTTTCCCACAAACAGGACATTGAAACGGTTTCTCCCCTGTGTGAGTCCTCTGGTGTATCACCAGGATGGAATTCTGACTGAAACTTTTCCCACAAACAAGACATTCAAAGGGTTTCTCTCCTGTGTGAGTTCTCTGGTGTATCACCAGGTTGGAATTACGACTAAAACTTTTCCCACAAACAGGGCATTGAAAGGGTTTCTCCCTTGTGTGAGTCCTCTGGTGTTTCCCCAGGCTGGAACTGGTACTGAAACTTTTCTCACAATCAGGACATTCAAAGGGTTTCTCTCCTGTGTGAGTTCTCTGGTGTATCACCAGGCTGGAATTACGACTAAAACTTTTCCCACAAACAGGACATTCAAATGGTTTCTCTCCTGTGTGAGTCCTCTGATGTGCAACAAGGTCAGAATTCCGACTAAAACTATTCCCACATTCAAGACATTTACAGAGTTTCTCACCTGTGTGAATCATCTGGTGGCTAATAAGGTTGGAATTGGTAGTGAATTTTTTTTCACAATCAGGACATTCAAAGGGTTTCTTGCCCGTGTGAGTCCTCTGGTGTTTCATGAGCTGGGAATTCTGAGACAAACTTTTCTCACAATCAGGACATTCAATTTTCTCACCATCAGGACTGTCTGCTCTACATTGATTTCCAATTGACCTTTTCCTCCCAGTAACTTCCAGATATTTCCGTCTTTTACCTAATGGAAGAATAATCTCCCTTGACTTTTCATGTAATGTATGCTTGAATTTCACACTCTTCTTTTCCGAGCTAGAAATCTCTTCCTGATTTTCTCTCATTTCTCTCTCACTTGCTGAGGAAGGTGAAGAATTGTAGGCTCTGTGAAGGAAATGGAAAATATTTTGATTTCGGGACTGACTTGCTTTCCTATTCAATGTTGCTTTTTATCCTCAGTTGTCCAAAGCGCTCTTATTGCCATTCTCTTTGTCTATAAGATTCAAATAAAAATGTATCTTTAATTGTGCATAAAATGGTTGCATAAGATGGAAAAAAAAGAAAAACATTTACATTACAATGAAAAAGCAAACATGCCACAATACTCAAAGAAGCTCTTACATTACTCACGACACATGGAAGACTACCCAGATCCAAGTTTGAATATCCATTCAATGATGAAATTCACTTGTTGACTGGGTCAATCACAAATTCTTAGCAGTGCAAAAGGTTGTTTTCACATACAGTAAAGTGAAAAAGAAACTAAACCCTTTATCATTTCTATGGTTTTACTTATCAGGGTATCATAAATATCAGCAGAACAGAACAGAAGAGAATAACAGAATTGGAAGGGACCTTGCAGGTCTTCTAATCCAGCCTCTGCTCAAGCAGGAGACCCTATACCAGGGGTAGTCAACCTTTTTATACCTACCACTCACTTTTGTATCTCTGTTTACATCGTGGATTGGGTTTGGGCTGGGGCACCGGCTACCAGCTCTGCTTGTCTGTTACAGCTGGGTGGTTTGGGGGCAGATGCGCGAGCTATTCTGGGACGAGGCTCTTTTGTTTGTGGTTGCACTATAGCACCATTTAGTTTCACTTGCGTACCGTGAACTAATCTTATGCGTGGGCAATACAAATAGTATATTTTCAGAAATTTAAATTGTCACAAGGAATTTTATGAAAACCTAATGAAAATGTTTTTAAATAATGCTATGAAAATTTTTTAAAAAGTCAATTAAATTTTTTTTAAAAAGGAAAGTGCTTCAGTATTGGACAAAAGCCCTACCGCCCACCATGAAAGCTGGAATGCCCACTAGTGGGCGGTAGGGACCAGGTTGACTACCACTGCCCTATACCATTTTGGACAAGCGGCTACTACGTCTCTTATGAAAAGCTTCCAGTGATGGAGCACCACAATGGCTAAAGGCAAACCATTTTGCTGGTTAATTGTTCTCACCATTAGGAAATTTCTCACTGCTTCCATTGTATAAAGAGGTGAACTAGCAGCCAAGTACTGCTAATAAAGTGCCCTTGATCAATTGATCATTAGCTAGTAGACTACATCTATAAAAGCTGAAGTTGTAGGAGTTTCCTGGTCTTTGGCATTGAGGTGTGTGTTAACACAATGCCAAAAATCCACCAGCAATGATCTTAGAGAAGACATTGTTGCTGCCAATCAATTTGGGAAAGTTTAAACGGCCATTTCTAAACAATTTAAAATCCATCATTCTACAGTGAGGAAGATTATTCATAAGTGGGAAACATCCCAGACAGTTGCCAATCTTCCCAGGAATAGATATCCAAGAAAATACACGCCAGGGTCAAACGATGCAATGGCCAGAGAAATTGCTAAAAAACAAAGACTTTTATTTGAGACTCTACAGGTTTCAATTAGAATAGAATAGAACAGAATAGAATTTTTTATTGGCCAAGTGTGATTGGACACACAAGGAATTTGTCTTGGTGCATATGCTCTCAATGTACATAAAAGAAAAGATACGTTCATCAAGGTACAACATTTACAACACAATTGCTGGTCAGCATGTTAAATGTTAAGATTCATGACAGTGCAATTAGAAAAAGACTGAACAAATCACAGGAATTCTGGAACATTGTCCTTTGCACAGACCAGACCAAAGTGAGATGGTTGGCCATAATGCAGTGACACGTTTGACGAAAACCAAACACAGCATATCAGCACAAACATCTCATACAAACCATCATGCGTAAGTTGGCCAGCGTCGCAACTGGACGGTGTGTCTCGGTGCTCTGGAGAGAACGCCAAAATTCCAGTCATTTTGGGGGTCCTTTCTGGACCATAGCTGTCCTGGAGGGACAGTGAAGAAAGGAAGCATCGGCCGGTGCAAACAGGGAAGTTCTAAATTCCCTGGAGCGCCGGCATTAGCCTCTGACCCAGTGGCATGGGAAGACAGTCATTAGGAGCTGTCAAAAGCCAGGGCGGCCACATGGAAGATTTGAGCAGGAGTGGTGATTGAACAGAGTATTGTTATCAGGTGAGTGATTGGCCAATTCACAGCTAAGAAGGAAACATTCTTAAAACTTGAAAGAAGTTCCAACCTGAAATTAGTGGCTAATTGGCACGCGGAAACTCAAAGTGAAGGAAAATAAAAAACAAAGAGGACCTTTAAGATCAAAGCCCTAAAAGGAAACTTTCCATCTGGATTTAAAATTGGACTGGGAAGAAATTAAAAATAACAAAAGAAAAAGAAAACTGAGGAAAAGTATTTTTAATAAAAGGATTTAATTGAAGAAGAGGAAATAATTATCTTTGTGGATTAACAAGTGACATTTTGTTGCGGGGGTGGAGGGGATTTGTGAATTGGAGAGAGACATCTGCTGGTGGAAAGCATTGCATTACTTAGACCACCTTGGGAAATGACTGGAGGAGTAATTGTTTAAAGAGCTGGGGCACGATTTCCAAAAGGAGTGGAAAGAATAAAGACTCAAATTGGAACAGTTTATATGAACTTTTGACTTGGACATTATTTGGAAAGAAAAAAGAGACATTATATGGACTTGAATTCGAATTAAATCCTTTCTCTTTAAATTGATAACGTGGAGAGTTGGGAGTATGAGTATGAGGAACTAAGGGAGATGCTTCAAAAGGTGCGAGAATCACTTAAGGGAAATAAAGAAGCAGAGGAATGGTTGAAATGTAAAAGAAGAGAGGAGAAAGAAAATATGAGTGAAAGACGGGAGGAGCAAGAATACAATGTTGAAAAAGAAATAATTGAAGAATGATTACTCTGGGATTGACAGTGGCAGAATAAAAATGGACAGGGGGAAATATCTCTCAAAGAAGAGAAGAGGAACAAATGGGAAAAGATTGAGGAGGAAAATTAAAAGAATAAAAATTAGAGAAAGGAGGCCGAAAGGAAGATACAAGAAAAAGAAAAAAGAAGAAGATAAGAGAATGGGAGAAAGGAGGAAAACATTAAGAATTGGAATTTTGGAGAGACCGAAAGAAAATGGTTAAAAGGGGAAGAAAAATGGATAGCAGAAAGGAAATTAAAACATCAATAGGTTGATTTAAGGGAAGGATATTAGTAGTAAAAATTGTATGTAAGAAGTAAATTAGAAGAAATATATAGTTTATTGTAAAAGGGAAGTAAGAAAAAATGAAATGAAGTGCATGTAAGAAGCAAAAAAGAAGAAATATACTGTTTAATGTAAAATGGAGAAGTAGATGAAATGTGAAAGATAAAATGGATTATGTTTTGTTGTCTGAGGATGCATGGATTGGAGAGAACTATACTGGATGGTAAAGAACTATACTGGATGTTTTAAATATTGAAAAAAATAAAGAAATTAATTGAAATTAAGGTATAAAACTGAAAAGTTAGTAAATGATACAAGAATGAAAAAATATATATGCAAGAAGCAAACAAGGAAGAACTATACTGTTTAAGAAAAATAGACCAGCAAATGAAATATGAAAGATAGAATGGTTTATAGGTGAAAATAATTGAAAGTGAGACATAAAATTGATCAAAATTGAAATGTTAGAAAATGATGTATGCTAATGAAAAAGAAAAAAAAGCCCCTTCCCCAAGAATGAAATATTTTGGGGAATGTTAAAAGAGGCAGAATATTGTATTTCCCCAAAGGAGAAATGAAGAAAAAAAAATCTTTAAAAAGGCAGAAAGCAGCCCCAACAGCTTCCAACAGATGCCTGAAGTCTTTAGAGGTGGAGATTTTGTGCCCATTTAGAAAGAGAGGGCCAATCTATTCACAAACAAAACACCTTCAGCTCCAGTTGATGGGATTAAGACAGACAGGACAGGACTTTTAGGACATAATGGGCCACCACCATTAAAATGGAGCATTTCAATCACACAACCCCAAAGACTGTATAAAGGCCCTCTTATCCCAACCTCATTTTGTCAACAACCTAAAAAAACCAGAGGCACATGAGTCTGAACTTGTTGCCCTGAGAAATCAGGTCCAAAGCAGAATAATGGAGTTGGGGGGGACCTTGGAGGTCTTCTAGTCCATCCCCTGTTCTGGCAGGAGACCCTATTCGATTCTGAACAAATGGCTGTCCAATCTCCCCTTAAAACCCTCCAGTGACGGAGCAGCCACAACCTCTGGAGGGAAGCCATTCCCAAAGAATCAACTTTTATTTAAAAGAGACTTTTTCAATCTTCCCAGCAGCAGAAAATTCCAGCCACCAGTTTCACAGCCTGCAGCCCCAGTGGGCTTCCATTTGGGGAGGGAAGGAACCTGCAGCAGCAGCAGCTGACCTGCTTCAGCCCAGTTGCTTCTCTGCTTCCAGGCCGTGGAGGGAACCGAACAGCCCGACTTGCTCCCGGACTCTCCTCCCACCTGCTGCCCTCAACTCACCTGCCAGCTGCTGCTTCGACCCCGGGAAGAGCACAAAAGCCGCTCTGCCCACCACTTTTCTCCCACGAGTCATCCGGAAGAGGAAGTTTCTCTGCACTTCTCTCTTCCCATCCTTTCTAGCAATGCAGTACTCGATGGTTTGAAAAACTCCTCTTTCAAGCTCAAGGGCGGGCACTAAAGTTTGTGTGGCTTTCTAGGCAAAGATGTTGCCTGATCGCCATCTAGCGACCTGAAGTGGAAAAACACGCTTGTCCAGTCTCCACCAAGTCCTTTGGAAGATATTTTCACTAATTACGTGGCAGCAGGTCCTTTTCGACTCCTAGCAACGGACCTTTGCAACTGAGCCAAGTATTAATACAGCCTAGGATTGTATTGATTATTTTGGCTGCTATCACTTATTGTTGGATCACGTTTAAGTGATCGTCCACTGGGATTCCCAAGATCCCTTTCAAAGTTACCGGCATTAAACCAGTTTATACTGGCTCAATTCACCTAGTTTATACCTATGCAGTTGCTTTTCTGGTTAAGTGTAAAACTTTTATCTGTGTCATATCATTTTGTTAGATGGGGCCACTGTTCAAGTCTGTCAAGTCTTTTTTTGGATCTTGAGCTTGTCTTTTGGGGCATTGGCAATTCCTGCCAACTTAATGTCATCTGAAAATTTGATAAGTTCCCCTTCTGTCCCCTTTTCTAGGTTGTTTATGTAGATTTTGATGAGTACTGGGCAGGGATGAAATCCAACAGGTTCTGACAGGTTCTGGAGAACCGGTAGTGGAAATTTTGAGCAATTTGGAGAACTGGTAGCGGAAATTTTGAGTAGTTCAGAGAACTGGCAAATACCACCTCTGGGGTGGAAATGGAGATTTTGCAATGTCCTTCTCCCAGGAGTGGGGAGGGAATGGGGATTTTGCAGTATCCTTCCCCTGTTCATGCCCACCAAGCCACGCCCACCAAGCCACATCACCCCACCAAGCCACACCCATAGAACCAGTAGTAAAAAAAATGGATTTCATGACTGGTACTGGGTCTAAACTGCAACCTGAAGGTACCTCACTGCTTTCTTTCCTCCATGAGGGTGTAGTTCCATTGAGGACTACATGCTGAGTACGATTTGTCAGCCAGTTAAAAACTTATTTTGTGTGGGTGCTGTCTATCCCACATTTTTCTATCTTGCCAAGAAGTAGTCTGTGATCTACTTTATCAAATGCTTTCCTGAAATCTAAGTATACTATGTCCACAGCATTTCACTGGTCCACTCATTTAGTCATTTTGTTGAAGAATGAAATAAGGTTTGTTTGGGATGATCTGTTTTGATGTTGGCTACTGTTTATAGCTTTGTTTGACTCTCCACAGCATATCCTGGCATAACCTGGCAAAGGAATGGGCGGAAGTGGAAACTGGGCTCCCAGCTCCCTTTTCCTGCCTTCTCTCTAGGCGCAAGAGGAAAGGTCCCTGCGTTTAACCCATTCGCTGAAGCTGTTGCAGGGAGGGGGCGACTGGGGTGCCACTGGACAACACTAAAGTCCTCCATCTGGGTCCCGCAAGAGAGAGTCACCCATATCAACCCCAAGAAAAGCCAAGGTTTGAAAAGCAAGCACCCAGATTTTAAAAAAATAGAGACTGAAAATCACTGCAATAATAAAAGAAACTTGCATGTGCCTCCGCTAATCCATTTGCAATAGGGGCAAATTAGAAATGCATTGATGTTGAAGAGGGGTGAGGCAGACCTGTAGATGCCATTGGACTACAAGGCCCACCATCTTTCACCCATGCAATTCCTGGCTGGAGATGCTGCCTTTTTGTCTATATCTAAACCTTATAAAGGTTTATAAGACTCCTTAGGAGGAGTCTGGTAGCACCTTTTCTAGCCCATTGTATCAAAAGGCACAACTCCTGCAAGACTTTTCACAAAATGTCTTAGTTTGCAAAGGAGCAATTCAATGCCTTCTGACGTTTGGTCATCGTAGACTTACAGGGTCTCTTCACAATCCTGTGGAGAATGTGTTGTGCTGTGTAGGAGGATCCATGTCCTAGCTTTCTGCTCCCGTTTTAAGGGTTTTCATTTTTCAACATGTTGTTCTTGAAAACAACATGTCAAAAAACAAACCAATTCCCCTCTTTTACTGGTAGAATTACGTATCTGTAAATCCTGGAGAGAGATTATACATACACCCATAAATGTGGCTACTGTTGGAAGAAAAATCTGGTTTGGTTCCAAGCCGGGAGAAGGACGCTGGAAATAAAATGGAGGCTGATTGAAAAAGATTCTGTTTATTGATGAGCAGAACCAACAACATCATGTAGTTCTGAGAAAGCTGACAAAATGGCTGAATGAGTGGATGGAGCTTTATAGGTTTCTGTGACTTTGAAGTATGAAGGATTGTGCTATGAAGGGGCTTTTGTGTTTTGTGATTTCAGTGGTGGTGGGTTAATCCTATTATGTCCTAAAAGGTCCTGTCCTTAGAATTTGGGTGGGGGAATGCAAATTTTAATCCCATAATTGGAGTTGAAGGTTTTTTGTTTCTGAATACCTGGCCTGGATATCTTAATGGGCACAAAATATCCACCTCTAAAGATTTCAGGAAGCTGTTGGGGCTGCTTTCTGCCTTTGTTAAGATTTTTTTTCTCCATTCCTCTTTTGGGGAATTTAATATTCTACCTCTTTGAAAATTTCCCAAAATATTTCATTCGGGGGTGGGTGGAGCATGATTACTTCTTACAGTACACTCAAACTTTTTTTTTGTAAACAAGTTTTATTAGAGTTTTTCTTCCATCCTACATATTTTATGAACAGTGTTGACTGGATCACATCTTATATGTGAGGAAGATATTCCAATCTTCCTACTTTTTCCATTTTCATCTCTTTTATATAATTCTTTATCACAAATCAATTATTTTTTTACCATATCTTGTTATTTCAGCTTCTATCATATTATTCTTTTTTCCCCCAAATACATTTTACATGTTCAATTTCAACCCTATTTTTTCCATATTTTTTTATCTCTTCTTAAAACATAATACATAAACAGTATCACTATTCACCCTTAATTCTTAATCTCTTACAATAATATCAATTAATTATTTTATTTCTCCATGTACAAAATATATTTCTCAAAATCTCCATACCACTTTTTAACATTTCAATTTTGTTTCTTAATTTAAAGTTTCAAGGTATCTTTTAGTAGTTAAGGTCACAGCTGTTATTTTCTCTTCTATCTTCCAACCAATATTCCAGTACTCTTTTTCCACCAGCAGATGTCTCTCTCAAATCCACAATATTCTCAGACTAACTAAATGTCAAAGCTGTCAAAAATATTTTAAATCCACATAAAAAGTACTTTTCCTTGCGTTTCTTTTTCTTTTCTTATTTTTAATTTCTCCAAATCTAATTGTAAAAGTCAAAAATTTTCTTTCTTGGGCTTTGGTATTTTAACCTCCTCTTTGTTTTTCTCCCTCCGTTGAAGTTCCCAAGTGCCAATTAGCCGTTCATTTCAGCTCTGGGACACTTTTTAAAGGTATTAAAATTTTTCTTTTTTACCTGTGAGTTGGCCAATCACTCATCCGTACCATCACTCCGTTTAAACACCGCTCCTGCACAGAAAACTTAGTCTGGTTGCCCCAGCTTCAGAGCGGTCATTTTACAACGCCCCGCCGCCGGGAATCCGCTTGGGAAGAGACTTGGAGGCCGCCTTTGCAAACGCTTTTTGAAATAAACCTTTGAATTGTGAACCAGATCTGTCTTTACATTGTGAGTATACCATTTGGGGGTTTTATATCTCACAATCTTGGCACTCAATGTGGGGCCTGAGGGCCTCAAGGGGTTGCTTTTCTCAGTAAATTCTTGGGGGGGTGCCGGTTGATTTAAACTACCTAGAGTTATCTGAGACCTAGCTTCCAGTTGCAGGCTCTCAGCCAAACTAAATTGACAACTCTGGTCCACAAAATCAAAGGAGGAGGGAGTCAGCAACTGAAGGCTCAGGACCAGGTAACCCAGTGTACTGGCCCAGGTAAGAAACTTTTGCCCCGAAGGAGGGAAACACGCTATTGTACCTGGGTGGTCAGGTACATTCCTTTGCCAGGTCCAGGATATTAAATGGATGGTGCACCACTAGGAAACCTTGTGTTTGTTTTCTAGGTATAGAAGTTTAAAAAAATCACAGAAGACAGCAGTGGTATTATCAGTTCCGTATTGTTTTCAAGAAAAGAAAACGTCCATCAAATCACAAGTCAACCATAATATGAAGGCGAACCAGTTTTAAAGCATGTACCACCAATGGAATAAAATCTGAGGAGAATGTAGAAACTGACATGTTTCAATCTAATTGCTTCTTATGGCTCTTGAACCATGAAGGTCACCTGCAGGGCAGAACAGCCTTTACATCTGAATTTTTTTGTTTTTGTTTACATTTATGCCCCGCCCTTCTCCGAAGACTCAGGGCGGCTTACAGTGTATAAGGCAATAGTGTCATTCTATTTGTATATTTTTACAAAGTCAACTTATTGCCCCCCCAACAATCTGGGTCCTCATTTTACCTACCTTATAAAGGATGGAAGGCTGAGTCAACCTCGGGCCGGGCTTGAACCTGCAGTAATTGCAGGCTTTGTGTTCTTAATAACAGGCTTTACCAGCCTGAGCTATTCCGGCCCCTTTTACACTGCTTTTGTCACTGTCCCAACCTCCCCAACATATTTGCTGTTCATATGGTTTCTTCCAGTTGTGTGCCTCATTCTTGACACAATCTGAACATACACGCTTGGTGCACTGAATTCCTGAAACTGTTAGGAAAAGATAAACTTTGAACCCCCGTTCTTCTCCTCTTGCTTTCTCCTTATATGAGAAGCTACGATCTCTTAACTATAGTCTCACAGCTCCAATCCCCAAGAGATGCTGGCTGGAAAATTCTGAGGTTGAAAATCTTTGGGGCACCCAGGAAGAAAAAGATTGGGACTCCTGGAACATGGAAATTCTATCATCTACCATCACAAAAACGCAAAGAACACTCCCAAAAATATTTTTATATAATTGCCCAATTTCTACAAAATTAAATATCCAGCAACTACTTACGCTGAAGGCCAGATAACCATTATCAAAGTAATATGTTCCATTTTTTTCTTTTCCCCATTACAAATTCTTTGTAGTCAAATTACACTTCTCTACACTTCTTACTTGAGGCTTCATGTGGATTTTCCTGTGTGCGATAAGGGTGGATTGTTGCCTGAAGCACTGTCCACACTCAGGGCACTTGAACGGTTTCTCCCCTGTGTATATAAGGACATGATTTATAAGGTTAACCCTAGTACTAAGATCTTTCCCACAGTCAGGACATTCAAAGGGTTTCTCTCTGGTGTGAATCCTCTGGTGGCAAATGAGGTTGGAATTCTGACTGAAACGTTTCCCACAGTCAGGACATTTAAAGGGTTTCTCTCCTGTGTGAATCCTCTGGTGTCTAACCAGGCTGGAATTGGTATTGAAACTTTTCCCACAATCAGGACATTCAAATGGTTTCTCTCCTGTGCGAGTCCTTTGGTGAATCACCAAGTTGGAATTATCACAGAAACATTTCCCACAATCTGAACACTCAATGGTTTTCTCTCCTGTGTGATTCCTCTGGTGGCTAATAAGGCTGGAATTCAGACTGTCTGTTCTATGTGGCTTTCCAATTGACCTTTTCCTTCCCACTGACTTTCGGGTATTTCCCTCTTTTGCTCAATGGAAAAATAATCTCCCATGACTTTTTGTGTAATATATGCTTGAATTTCACACTCTACTTTTCCCAGCTAGAAATCTCTTCCTGATTTTCTCTCATTTCTCTCTCACTTGCTGAGGAAGATGAAGAATCGTAGGCTCTGTGAAGGAAATGGAAAATATTTTGATTTCTGGACTGACTTGCTTTGCTGTTCAATGTTGCTTGTTATCCTCATTTGTCCAGAGTGCTCTTATTGCCATCCTCTTTGTCTATAAGATTCAAATAAAAGGATATCTTTAATGGTTGCAGAAGATGAGAAAAAAAGAAAAAAGAAAAAAGTTTACATTACAATGAAAAAGCAAACATGCCACAATGCTCGAATAAGCTCTTACATTAATCATGATTCATTCATTTGACACATGGAAGACTACCCAGATCACTTAAGTTCCAATATCCATTCAGTGATGAAACTCATTTGTTGACTGGATCAATCCCAAAATCTTAGCAGTGCAAAGGTTTTTTTCAAATATAGTCCAGTGAAAAAGAAACTACACTCTCTTTGATTTCTAGAATATTATACAAATTTATATGCTAAAGATACAATCTTGAACATGGATATTGATAATTATTTGAAAGAGTATAAGGCTAAAGGTTTAACCTTAGAACAAAGGGAAGAACTGAATCGGCCTATAACTTCTGAAGGAATTATTTTGGCAATAAAACAATTAAAAATGGGGAAAACCCCTGGTACGGATGGACTTACAGCAATCTATTACAAAAATTTACAGAATGAAATAGTAGGCCCACTTAAGGAATTATTTAATCAGATACAACTAGGAGGGGGAATACCCCTATCATGGAGAACTACTTTTATTTCATTGATACCAAAGAAGAACAGGATTGTACTAAACCTGGGAATTATAGGCCGATTTTACTTTTGAATAATTATTATAAGATTTTTGCTAAAATAATAGCGAATAGATTAATGTTAATTTTGCAACAAAGAATTCATACTGATCAATTGGGATTTATAAAGGGGAGGCAGATGAGGAATAATGTTAGACAGATTGTAAATTTATTGGAATATTTAAAAAAATCAGATTTCAGCAGTATTTATTTTTTTGGATGCAGAGAAAGCTTTTGATCGATTGCACTGGGAATTTTTATTTAAATTAATAGACAAACTACAATTTGGAGATTGTTTTATGAGAATAATTAGGGCGATTTATGGAGAGCAAACAGCCCAGATAATAATTAATGGTAGTTTGACAGAAGCTTTTAAGATTGCGAAAGGAACAAGACAGGGGTGTTCTTTATCACCATTTTTATTTAAATTAATAGACAAACTGCAATTTGGAGATTGTTTTATGAGAATAATTAGGGCGATTTATGGAGAGCAAACAGCCCAGATAATAATTAATGGTAGTTTGACAGAAGCTTTTAAGATTGCGAAAGGAACAAGACAGGGGTGTCCTTTATCACCATTATTGTTTATTTTAACTTTGGCGCCACTACTAGATAAAATAAGAGAGTTAAAGGAGATAGAGGGAATTAAAATTAGACAACATGAGTATAAAGTGAGAGCGTTTGCAGATGATTTGGTGATTATTTTGTCAAATCCTATAAACTCAAGTGTATGTTTGTTGGAAATAATTGGTCAATATGGAAAGGTCTCAGGGTTTAATGTAAATCAGAATACATCAAAAGTGATAACAAAAAATATGACTAGACAACAGAAAGAAAAATTAGAGGAAACAACGGGATTTGAAATTGTAAAAAAGGTTAAATATCTAGGGGTTTATATTACTTCATCAAATGTGAAATTGTATAAGAATAACTTTGAGGTGTTATGGCAAAAAGTTCAGAAGGAAATGCTCAGTTTGAAAAAATTACAATTATCTCTATTGGGGAGAATAGCAGCTATTAAAATGAACGTTTTACCTAGATTTTTATTTTTGTTTCAGATGATACCAATAATTAAGAAAGATAAAAATTTGGAAGAATGGCAGATTGGAATTAATAAATTTATATGGGAAGGTAAAAAAGCGAGAGTTAAAATGAAAATAATTCAAGATTATTTTATTTTATTTGAAAGAGGAGGTTTTATTTGAAAGAGGAGGTTTAAAAATGCCCAACTTTAAATTATATTATGAAGCAGCTGCTCTTTCTGTAATAAGTGATTGGTTTAATTTAACGGAGGAAAGGATTTTGAATATAGAAGGTTATGATTTAGGGCCGGTTAGCTCAGGCTGGTAATAGCCTGTTATTAAGAACACTGAAGCCTGCAATTATTGCAGGTTCGAGCCCAGCCCAAGGTTGACTCAGCCTTCCATCCTTTATAAGGTAGGTAAAATGAGGACCCAGATTGTTGGGGGGGCAATAAGTTGACTTTGTTAAAAATATACAAATAGAATGAGACTATTGCCTTATACACTGTAAGCCGCCCTGAGTCTTCGGAGAAGGGCGGGGTATAAATGTAAACCAAAAAAAAAAAAAATTATATGGATGGCATGCATATTTATTGTATGATAAAAAAAGTGGATAGAGCCTTTAAGAATATGTTCTTCTGCGTGTTTGGAAGAAATATTATCACAAGTTAAATTACAAAATTCCTATTTGGGCAAATCCCGGGCATGCAATAGAGAATATAAATATAGAACAGAAACAGGAAATGATTACTTATAAAGATCTTCTATATACTGAGAGAGGTAATTTATAATTAAAATCCTTGCATACATTAAAAGAAGGGAGAAATTATACTTGGTTCCAATATGGGCAATTACGAGCTAGGTGGAAAAAAGATCAGAAAATTGGTATCATGCAGAATGAAGAAAATTTGGTAAAACAAATTAGAAATCAAACCTTGACCGGGATGCCTTATGCACGGTCACTCACGCTCTTGTCACTTCTTGTTTGGATTATTGCAATGGTCTCTACATGGGGCTGCCCTTGAAGTGCACCCGGAGGCTGCAGCTAGTCCAGAATGCAGCTACGCGGGTAATAGTGGGAGCCACTCGTTGCTCCCATGTAACACCACTCCTGCGCAGTCTGCACTGGCTTCCTGTGGTCTTTCGAGTGCGCTTTAAGATCTTGGTTACCACCTTTAAAGCGCTCCATGGCTTAGGGCCCGGGTACTTACGGGACCGCCTGCTGTTACCTTATGCCTCCCACCGACCCGTACGCCCACACAGAGAGGGTTTTCTCAGGGTGCCGTCCGCCAAACAATGTCAGCTGGCGGCCCCCAGGGGTAGGGCCTTCTGTTGGAGCTCCTACGCTTTGGAATGAACTTCCTCCTGGTTCACGCCAAGTGCCTGATCTTCGGACTTTTCGCCGTGAGCTGAAAACGCATTTATTTATTCAAGCGGGACTGGCTTAAAAGTTTTATTAAATTTTAATTGGGGTTATTTATGAATTTTAGGGTTTTAAATTTTTTAAATTTCGGCCATCTTTGTAATATGCTTGGTTTTAAGTTTCTGTTTTAATGTGTATATTGTGGGTTTTTATTATCCGGCTGTACTCCGCCCTGAGTCCTTGGGGAGAAGGCGGTATAAATGTAAACCAAAAAAAAAAATTATATGGATGGCATGCATATTTATTGTATGATAAAAAGTGGATAGAGCCTTTAAGAATATGTTCTTCATGTGTTTGGAAGAAATATTATCACAAGTTAAATTACAAAATTCCTATTTGGGCAAATCCTGGGCATGCAATAGAGAATATAAATATAGAACAGAAACAGGAAATGATTACTTATAAAGATCTTCTATATACTGAGAGAGGTAATTTATAATTAAAATCCTTGCATACACTAAAAGAAGGGAGAAATTATACTTGGTTCCAATATGGGCAATTAGGAGCTAGGTGGAAAAAAGATCAGAAAATTGCAGAATGAAGAAAATTTGGTAAAACAAATTAGAAATCAAACCTTGACCGGGATGCCTTATGCACGGTCACTCACTCTTGCCACTTCTTGTTTGGATTATTGCAATGCTCTCTACATGGGGCTGCCCTTGAAGTGCACCCGGAGGCTGCAGCTAGTCCAGAATGCAGCTGCGCGGGTAATAGTGGGAGCCACTCGTTGCTCCCATGTAACACCACTCCTGCGCAATCTGCACTGGCTTCCTGTGGTCTTTCGGGTGCGCTTTAAGATCTTGGTTACCACCTTTAAAGCGCTCCATGGCTTAGGGCCCGGGTACTTACGGGACCGCCTGCTGTTACCTTATGCCTCCCACCGACCCGTACGCCCACACAGAGAGGGTTTTCTCAGGGTGCCGTCCGCCAAACAATGTCAGCTGGCGGCCCCCAGGGGTAGGGCCTTCTGTTGGAGCTCCTACGCTTTGGAATGAACTTCCTCCTGGTTCACGCCAAGTGCCTGATCTTCGGACTTTTCGCCGTGAGCTGAAAACGCATTTATTTATTCAAGCGGGACTGGCTTAAAAGTTTTATTAAATTTTAATTGGGGTTATTTATGAATTTTAGGGTTTTAAATTTTTTAAATTTCGGCCATCTTTGTAATATGCTTGGTTTTAAGTTTCTGTTTTAATGTGTATATTGTGGGTTTTTATTATCTGGCTGTACACCGCCCTGAGTCCTTGGGGAGAAGGGCGGTATAAAAATCTAATAAAATAAATAAAAATAAATAAAACCCAGGCG
Source organism: Ahaetulla prasina (assembly GCF_028640845.1). Lineage (NCBI taxonomy): Eukaryota > Metazoa > Chordata > Lepidosauria > Squamata > Colubridae > Ahaetulla > Ahaetulla prasina. Next base: position 10,296,384 of record NC_080540.1, read on the forward strand.
CATATAAAGAGATTGTATAATGTGCTGATAGAAATAGATTCTGAAAGGGATTTAGTAAAGGATTGTATGATAAAATGGGCACAAAATATTCAGGAACCAATATTTTTGGAAACTTGGGAAAAAATTTGGGTTAGAAATGTTAAGTTTACGCAAGCACAGAACTTAAGAGAAAATTTTTATAAAATGTTTTATAGGTGGCATTTAGAACCTAAAAAATTATCATGTATGTATCCAGATATGCAAGCGAAATGTTGGAGATGTAATTGTGATGATACTACATATTTTCATATTTGGTGGACTTGTAAGAAGATTAAGGCTTTTTGGATAAGGATCTGGTGGATTATACAAAATGTTTTGAAAAAGAAGATAAAGTTCCTACCGCAGTTTTTCTTATTGGGAATTATTACGGACTGTACAGTAACTGAGACTAAGCTGATTTTAAACTTAATAACAGCGTGGGACAATACTGGAAGAAAAAAGAGTTACTGCTATAGAAGAATGGATATTGAAATTTACTAATTTGGCTGAAATGGCCAAAATCTCAGCCTTTTTGAAAGACACTACACAAGAAAAATATCTAACTGAATGGAAAAAAATGGATTGAATATACGCAAAATAGATATCAGATTAAGAGATATCAGATTGCCGTTGAATGATAGGATGTATTTATCTCTGATTTGTATGGGAGAAGTTAGGATTTATTTATTTATTTTATTTATTTATTTTATTAAATTTTTATACCGCCCTTCTCCCGAAGGACTCAGGGCGGTGTACAGCCGGAATAAAATACAGAATATATACAATTAAAAGAAATTAAAATAAACTATTACTAAACGGCCGATAATTTAAAAGATTTAAAAATTTAAAATATTACTAAAACCCCAATTTAAAATCCACTATTTATGCCAGTCCTGCTTGAGTGAATAAATATGTTTTTAGCTCACGACGAAAGGTCCGAAGATCAGGCACTTGACGTAAGCCAGGGGGGAGTTCGTTCCAGAGCGTCGGTGCTCCCACAGAGAAGGCCCTACTCCTGGGGGCCGCCAGCCGACATTGTTTGGCGGATGGCACCCTGAGAAGGCCCTCTCTGTGAGAGCGTACGGGTCGATGGGAGGCATAAGGTAACAGCAGGCGGTCTCGTAAGTACCCGGGTCCTAAGCCATGGAGCGCTTTAAAGGTGGTAACCAGGATCTTGAAGCGCACCCGAAAGACTACAGGAAGCCAGTGCAGACTACGGAGCAGTGGTGTTACATGGGAGCCACGAGCGGCTCCCATTACCACTCGCGCAGCTGCGTTCTGGACTAACTGCAGCCTCCGGGTGCACCTCAAGGGCAGCCCCATGTAAAGAGCATTGCAATAATCCAGCCGAGACGTAACCAGAGCGTGAGTGACTGTGCATAAGGCATCCCGGTCAAGGAAGGGAGGCAACTGGCGAATCAAGCGAACTTGGTAAAAAGCCCTCCTGGTGACGGCCGCCAGATGTTCATCAAAGGGCAGTCGACCATCCAGGAGGACGCCCAAGTTGCGAACCACCTCCTTTGGGGCCAATAACTCGCCCCCAACAGTCAGCTGCAGGAGCAGCTGACTGTACCGGGGTGCCGACATCCACAGCCACTCCGTCTTGGAGGGATTGAGCTTGAGTCTGTTTCTCCCCATCCAGACCCGTACGGCTTCCAGGCAACGGGACAGCACTTCGACCGCTTCGTTGGGGTGGTCCGGGGTGGAAAAGTACAGCTGAGTATCATCAGCGTACAGATGATAACTCACCCCGAAACCACTGATGACCTCACCCAGCGGCTTCATATAGATGTTGAACAGGGTAGGCGAGAGAATCGACCCCTGAGGTACCCCACAAGTGAGGCCCCTCGAGGACGACCTCTGCCCCCCTGTCAACACCGTCTGCGACCGGTCGGAGAGATAGGAGGAGAACCACCGATAAACGGTGCCTCCCACTCCCAATCCCTCCGACTGGCGCAGCAGGATACCATGGTCGATGGTATCAAAAGCCGCTGAGAGATCTAATAGGACCAAGGCAGAGGAACAGCCCCTGTCCCTGTCCCTCCAGAGGTCATCCACCAACGCGACCAAAGCCGTCTCCGTGCTGTAACCGGGTCGGAAGCCGGACTGGAACGGGTCTAGATAGACAGCTTCCTCCAGGTGCCGGGGAAGCTGCCACGCAACCACACTCTCTACAACCTTCGCTAAAAAGCGAAGGTTGGAGACTGGACGATAATTTCCCAAAATAGCTGGGTCCAGGGAAGGCTTCTTCAGGAGAGGGCTCACCACCGCCTCCTTCAAGGTGGCCAAAGAAGCATTTATAATCTCCTGGAGCCAGCCTCGTGTCACTTCCTGAGCGGCCAGTACTAACCAGGAAGAACACGGGTCCAGTAAACACGTAGTTGCATGCAACCTCCCCAGCAACCTGTCCACGTCCTCGAGACTAACAGAATCAAACTCATCCCAAATAACCTCAACAAGACGAGTCTCTGCCACCTCGGCTGAATCATCGCAATCATGGTCCAAGCCATCACGAAGCTGATTTTATCGTATAGATAACCGTTAAACTCCTCGGCTCGTCCCTGCAGGGGGTCATCCCGTCCCGTCCCTCCTGTTGAAGGAGGGAACGGGTCACCCGAAACAGGGCGGCCGGGCGGTTATCTGCCGATGCAATGAGGGTGGAAACGTAGGAACGCTTCGCCTCCCTCATTGCCACTAGGTAGGTCCTAGTAAAGGACCTCACTAGTGTCCGATCAGCCTCGGAATGGCTGGACCTCCAAACACTCTCTAGGCGTCTTCTCCGGTGTTTCATCTCTCTCAGCTCCCCGGAGAACCAGGGAGCCAATTGAGATCTACGCCGGGTCAGAGGCCGCAAAGGCACGACACGGTCCAAAGCACCAGCCGCGGCCCATTCCCAAGCCGCAACCAGTTCTTCAGTCGTGCCGTGGGTAAGATCCTCAGGAAACGGCCCAAGCTCCGTCAGGAACCTCTCCGGGTCCATCAGGCGCCTGGGACGGAACCAACGCATCGGCTCCGTCTCCCTGCGGTGGTGAGCAGCGGTTCGAAAGTCTAGGCAAAGGAGAAAATGATCTGACCATGACAACGGTTCTTTCACTATATCTCCTAAATCCAGATCATTTACCCACTGACCAGAGATAAAAATCAAGTCTAGCGCGCCTCCCCCGATGTGTGTAGGGCCATCAGTTACTTGAATCAGGTCCAAGGCCGTCATGGAGGCCTGGAACTCCTGAACCACTGTTGATGACAGGCCGGCCGATGGCAAGTTGAAATCTCCCAAGACCAAAAGTCTGGGAATCTCAACCGCCACGCCAGCAAGCACCTCCAGTAGCTCAGGTAGGGCTGTAGTCACGCAGCAAGGAGCCAGGTACGTGATCAACAACCCCATCTGATTTCGATGGCCCCACTTCACAAGGAGGGATTCACAGCCAGCTATCTGAGGAACAGTGGACTCCCTCGGCTCCAGACTTTCTCTAATCACAACCGCCACCCCCCCACCCCTACCCTGGGCCCTCGGCTGATGGAATGCACGGAAACCCGGAGGGCACAGTTCAACCAGGGGTACACCCCCTTCTGTGCCCAACCAGGTCTCCGTAATGCCCATAAAGTCCGCGGATTCCCTCTGAATCAGATCACAAATCAGGGGAGCCTTATTAACGACGGACCGGGCATTGCAGAGCATCAGCCGTAGACCCAAGCTCTGAGGATCTTGACCATCCGGGGAACGAGTGAGGACTGGGGGGCCGGAGCACGTGATCGCCTTTAGACATCGGCCACGTGCTCCCAAAGAATGATACGGCCCCCTGCCTCCACCATATCTGCCCCTCCCACTTACCGTACAGATGGAATGGTACTCTTTGCTCTGTTCAGACCCCTCCCCCCCTGTCTTCGGACCAGCTAAAATAGTGTCGTGAGCACACGCTGGGACTGGACATACCCTCCCCAACGGGTTTCCCCCAACACCCGCCCTTGCCCTCCCCCCCTTTAAAAGTTCCCTGTTTAAAAATCCCCAAAGGCTCTTCCTCGACGCATGCCACCTCTGTGGGTCCCAAGACCCGTCATTGAGATAGGCCCTCGATAACGTAGAGGGCCATTTCTGCAAGGCGGAGGACCCTCGCAGATGATGGAGTTCAGCCGAAGAGTAAATCATATCTCGAATCAGGCATAAATGGCGCAATGTGTCTCTCATCCATAGAAGATGGTAAAGCAGTCATATTTGGGTTGATGACATAAGACCCACAGATGGTAAAAAACGATGGACAATTCTCACACGGAATCCTCTTTCCAGATGTTAAAATAGTCGGTGCCAGCATCCTCCCCCTATAAACACCATACACCCCCAAAAAGGGTATGTAGGAGAGGAGGGGGAGGAACCCAAGATAGGGCTGATCATAACTTGGACTAGCCAAAAAGCTAACCCAAAGCACACGCGTGATCTTAAAGTGTTCCTAATAGGTAGCCCCAGCTACCCCCATCCACTCTCCAGAAATCCGAGGTGGGGGGAGACTTGCTCCAGAGTCTAAACTCCCCAAGTCAGAGTCCTGAGTTCGGGCGGGGGGAAGGAAGGAATATCCACGGAGAAATAACTAGTCCATCGCCGAATCACAGCAGGAATGACCCGGCCCAAGGCAGTCCATCCAGTCCAGAAAGTGTCCAAGGGAAGGGGAACGAGGAGGAAGGAGTCTACTGCTATTTCCACCGCCGGAAAGGCTCCGACGCCATCCAAATCCACAACGGACGTCCTCGCCATCACCGTCGCGGCCATGGCCATGCCCCCCCCCCCACAACGATCCCCGCTCCATACCGGACCTCGCTGGGGCTCCTCGATTGTATCTCCACCGTTCCCAGCGAAAAGTAGAGACTGGGCAGAAAACCCCTCTCGCTACCAACGCTGCCGTCACCCCCCCCCCGCAGCAAAAAGTTCGAAAGCAAGCTGCCGGGGGAGTAGGCCGGAATAGGCCGATATAGGCCGGAACGCCAGCCTGGAGAATGGGCCGAGGTAGGCCGAGGTAGGCCAAAACGCTGCCCCGCCCCACACAAAGATGGCCGCCACCATTTCGCTGCCGTTCGGCTCCTGGCTCGGTGCTCGGCAGCCACGAAGCTCTCAGGGGCGATAAATCACTCTCGTGGCTGCCGGGACGATCTCCCACCCGGCCAGGGGACCGAGGCAGCCCAGGTCGTCCGCCAGCTGCATCTGCGAACAGAGAGAGTGCAGCCTTGCCACTTCGAGAGCCGGTTAGTCGTCCATCTTGGACATGCGCAGAACCTTTTCTGAGAAGAAAGGGAGGAGAAGAAAGGTAGGACTATAATTTGTGTTAGGGAAAATTTAGCGTATGATAGTTTTCTTTTTGAACTATACCTTGTGTTTGCTCTGCGAGGTCGGGGGGGAGGGAGGAGAGTGGTTTTGGAGGGAGCGGGGAGGGGAGGGACGGGGAGGGGGGAAAGGGGGGTAAAAATTTTTTGTAAAAACCTTTTCAATAAAAAAAAAACCACACTCTCTTTGATTTATATGGTTTTACTTCTCAGGGTATCATAAATATCATCGCAACAGAACAGGAGAGAATAACAGAATTGGAAGGGACCTTGCAGGTCTTCTAATCCAACCCATGCTTCAGCAGGACGCCCTATACCCGTGATGGCGAACCTATGGCACACGTGCCACACGTGGCACGTGTAGCCATATCAGTGGGCATGCGAGCTCAGCTCTGGCGCGCATGTACGTGCCGGTCAGCTGCTTTTCGGGCCTTCTGGGCCCACCAGAAGTAGGGAAACAGGCTGTTTCCTGCCTCCAAAGGGCCTCGGGAGGTGGTGGGAAAGGCCCATTTTTCTCTCTCACCTGGCTCCAGAGCCTCTCTAGGAATCTGGGGAGGGTGAAAATGGCCTTCCCGACCCCCCCCCGAGGTCCTCTGGAGGTCAAAAATGACCCGTTTGCTAACTTTCGGTCCTACCCACTCATGCACGTGACCCCTCCCACCCCACTCCTGGCACGCGATGGCAAGAAGGTTAGCCATCACTGTCCTATACCATTTCAGACAAATGGTTTTCTCATCTCTTCTAAAAAGCCTCAATTGATGGAGCACCACTTTTTTTTCCAATAAATTTTTTATTTTATTTTAATACAAACAATCCATCTTCCATTAAACAGTGTGTAAACAGGGTACAAATATCTTGTGTGATAACAAAATTTACAGCCATATTCATTAATATATTTCACTAATCTACTTTTGTTTCTAGCTTTCATATTTATTCTCTAATCATCGGTAAAATAGTTCCCATACAATATTATTTAGTTTGTTCCTTCTCTTTAATTGCAAGTGTTAACCTATTCATTTCTGCACATTCAAATATTTTCCTATCACATTCTCATCTGTAGGAATTTCTTCACTTTTCCAATTTTGTACAAATATAATTCTAGCTGCAGTTATTATTACATTTTCTTTACTATAAGCTTCTGGTAAAATCCTCAACAAAAATATTTCGGGTTTCAAATTAATATGTTGTTGTAACATCTTCTCCAATCACATATTTCTGCCCAGTATTTTTTGCCTTCTGTGCATATCCACCACATATAATGAGACCCAGGTGTCTGGGGACATTTCCAACATTTAGCTGATTTATCTTCAAACATCTTTGCCAATCTTGTTGGTGGAAAATGCCCTCTACAAAAATTCTTATATAAGTTTTCTTTATATGCGGTTGACGTTGATTTGTAGTTTCTATCCCATAGTTGTTGCCATTTTTCTAATTCTATTGTATAACCAATTTTTTTTTGCCCATGCTATCATTCTTCACTTGTTCTTCTTCTAATCTGATACCCAATAAATAGCTATAGTTCCTTTATCACCCTCTCTTCTGTTCTGTTAATATCTTACCCAATTCTGTCAAATCCATATAAGAACCATATAATTTAGTCACTTTTTCGTATCTAGATTGTATTTGCAAACCTCACCAATCCCTTGCTTTCAATTCTTGTTTATTTTTGAACTTACCCGTTTCATTCAGAGTGTCTTTATATCTAATGATATTTCCCATACTAGTGATATTAGATGGATATCTGTGCTTCGCTATGAAACTATGTGCCTTACAGCTTGAAAATTAATGAGTAGTTACAGTCAGCCTCTCCTCTCCCCTTCTCTCCCTCAAGCTTGCCACACAGAAACATCTCCTATCCTATCACCTTATCAGAGTTTTGCTGTGACTAGTATTATGAGATAAACCCAGGAGCAAAACACAGCACACAGAACACACAGCCTTTAGATAATTAACAGTGGTTTATATACAACTAAATATATACATACATATACATAGTAGATACCTTATCATACAGCTACGAACACAAGGAGAGCAATAAGATACACAAGAGAGAGAGATGCCCTCTAATGGTCACCTATATAGACACCTCTTAAAATGGTAACAGTCTTGTGTGGACCCCATCAGAGTTTTAAACCAGCGATTCCAAATGATGAATCATTCCCATTGCATCAGCTTTCAGTTATTATTATTATTATTATTATTATTATTATTATTATTATTATTATTATTAATTTGATTTTTATACCGCCCTTCTCCCGAAGGACTCAGGGCGGTGTATAGGCAAGATAAAACATACAATGTACAAATTAAAATACAATTTAAAAGACTTATTTTAAAATTAGCCTGAAAAAATTAAAATATGCCATGAACTAAAAACCCCATTTAAAATTAATAAAATTTACAAAATTTAAAAATTAAAATTCAGTTCAAGCCAGCCCCGCGCGAATAAAAAGGTGTGTCTTCAGTTGCTTCCGCTTACAACCTTCCATCAGCTTACAGCTATTAAATCTACATTCCCTGAAACCTCTTCTCTCCCTCAGGCTTTCTAGCCTTCTCTCCCTCAGCCTTACCCGAAGGAAGCCTGTCCTATGCTATCTCCTTCTCTCCAAAGTTATTTTCAAGTTGGAAGGGGGAGTAGAACTTCTAACTCATTAGCATCAGTGTGTTATAATATAGAAAATACTAATGATATGATGATCATTTCGAAAAATCCTTTCTTAATGAGCACCTAGAAGCCAAGAGGAACATACGTGGCAAATTTCAAGTTTGTAGGCTTTTACGTTCTGGAGATTTCATGATTATGGCGTGAGTGCTTTTTGCTTTTATATATATATAGATTTTGATGAACAAGTGCTTCCATTGTTGAAAGCCAAAGTGGTATCTTCAAATAATGCTGTTCTCTAATTTTCTCCCAAACGAACAAAAAAACATTTCTTATATAGTGTCTTTGAAAGTAACCATGTATCCTACTTTCCCCATACCATACCTTTGAAGGTCACCTGCAAGGCACAACGGCATTTACATCTGAAATTTTACACTGGGATTGTCACTACCCCAAACTCCCCAATATATTTGCTATTCATATGGTTTCTTCCACTTGTGTGCCTCATTCCTGACACAATCTGAACAGACGTGCTTAGTGCACTGAATTCCTGGAACTGTTCGGAAAAAATGAAAGTTGAAACTCCTCTACTTCTCTTCTTTCGCTTTCTCCTTATACGAGGAACCACAATCTCCAACTATAGTCTGAGTGCTCCAATCCACAAGAGATGCTGGCTGGGGAATTCTGAGGCTGAAAATCTTGGGGCAGGCAAGGAAGAAAAAGGCTGGGACTCTATATGTGGCATTTCTATCATCTCCCATGATAAAAATGCAAAGAATGCTCCCAATATATTTTTACATAATTGCACAATTTCTGCAAAAATAAATATCCCACAACCACTTCTGCTGATGGCCAGATAACCATTATCATACTAATATGTTGCAATTTCTTTTTTTCCCCATCCCATCTAATATCATTACATATTTGCAAAAAAATAAATAAAAAAAAATCAGCCCAATACCATTACAAATTCTTTGTAGTCTAATTAAATAGTCAGTTTCTCAGCTGGACTTAAAACGGGACATTAGAAATGAAATTCAAGCCTTCTCTACACTCATCACTTTGGGTCTCTTGTGGATTTTCCTGTGTGCAATAATAGTGGATTGTTACCTGAAGGACCGTCCACACTTGGGACACTTAAATGGTTTCTCCCCTATGTGTATAAGCATATGATTTAGAAGGTTAAACCTAGTGCTGAGATCTTTCCCACAGTCTGGACCCTCATAGTTTCTCTCCTGTGTGAGTCTTCTGGTGTCTCTCTAGGCTGGAATTCTGACTGAAACTTCTTCCACACTCAGAACATTCAAATGGTTTCTCTCCTGTGTGAGTCCTCTGATGTTTCACCAGGCTGGAATTCTGACTGAAACATCTTCCACACTCAGAACATTCAAATGGTTTCTCTCCTGTGTGAGTCCTCTGGTGTTTCACCAGGCTGGAATTGGTACTGAAACTTTTCCCACAATCAGGACATTCAAAGGGTTTCTCTCCTGTGTGAGTTCTCTGGTGTATCACTAGGTTGAAATTCTCACTGAAACTTTTCCCACAAACAGGACATTGAAACGGTTTCTCCCCTGTGTGAGTCCTCTGGTGTTTCCCCAGGCTGGAACTGGTCCTGAAACTTTTCTCACAATCAGGACATTCAAAGGGTTTCTCTCCTGTGTGAATCCTCTGGTGTCTCTCCAGGCTGGAATTCTGACTGAAACTTCTCCCACAATCAGGACATTTGAAGGGTTTCTCTCCTGTGTGAGTCCTTTGATGCATCATGAGATGAGACCTCTGAGTGAAACTTTTACCACAATCAGAACATTCAAAGGGTTTCTCTGCTGTGTGAATCCTCTGGTGGCTAATAAGGTGGGAATTTCGACTGAAACTTCTTCCACAGTCAGGACATTCAAAAGGTTTCTCTCCTGTATGAGTCCTCTGGTGTTTCACCAGGCTGGAATACAGATTGAAACGTCTTCCACACTCAGAACATTCAAATGGTTTATCTTCTGTATGAATCTTCTGGTGGCTAATAAGATGGGAATTCTGACTGAAACTTTTCTCACAAACAGGACATTGAAACGGTTTCTCCTCTGTGTGAGTCCTCTGGTGTTTCACCAGGCTGGAACTGGTACTGAAACTTTTCTCACAATCAGGACATTCAAAGGGTTTCTCTCCTTTGTGAGTTCTCTGGTGTATCACCAGGTTGGAATTACGACTAAAACTTTTCTCACAATCAGGACATTCAAAGGGTTTCTCTCCTGTGTGAGTTCTCTGGTGTATCACCAGGTTGGAATTACGGCTAAAACTTTTCCCACAAACAGGACATTCAAATGTTTTCTCTCTTGTGTGAGTCCTCTGGTGTGCAACAAGGTCAGAATTCCGACTAAAACTATTCCCACATTCAAGACATCTACAGAGTTTCTCACCTGTGTGAATCATCTGGTGGCTAATAAGGTTGGAATTGGTAGTGAATTTTTTCTCACAATCAGGACATTCAAATGGTTTCTCCCCCGTGTGAGTCCTCTGTTGTCTCATGAGTTGGGAATTCTGAGAGAAACTTTTCTCACAATCAGGACATTCAATTTTCTCACAATCAGGACTGTCTGCTCTACGTTGATTTCCAATTGACCTTTTCCTCCCAGTAACTTCCAGATATTTCTGTCTTTTACCTAATGGAAGAATAATCTCCCTTGACTTTACATGTAATGTATGCTTGAATTTCACACTCTTCTTTTCCGAGCTAGAAATCTCTTCCTGATTTTCTCTCATTTCTCTCTCACTTGCTGAGGAAGGTGAAGAAAATGGAAAATATTTTGATTTCGGGACTGACTTGCTTTCCTATTCAATGTTGCTTGTTATCCTCAGTTGTCCAAAGCGCTCTTATTGCCATTCTCTTTGTCTATAAGATTCAAATAAAAATGTATCTTTAATTGTGCATAAAATGGTTGCAGAAGATGGGAAAAAAAGAAAAACATTTACATTACAATGAAAAAGCAAACATGCCACAATACTCAAAGAAGCTCTTACATTACTCACGACACATGGAAGACTACCCAGATCCAAGTTTGAATATCCATTCAATGATGAAATTCACTTGTTGACTGGGTCAATCACAAATTCTTAGCAGTGCAAAGGGTTGTTTTCACATACAGTAAAGTGAAAAAGAAACTAAACCCTTTATCATTTCTATGGTTTTACTTATCAGGGTATCATAAATATCAGCAGAACAGAACAGAAGAGAATAACAGAATTGGAAGGGACCTTGCAGGTCTTCTAATCCAGCCTCTGCTCAAGCAGGAGACCCTATACCAGGGGTAGTCAACCTTTTTATACCTACCACCCACTTTTGTATCTCTGTTAGTAGTAAAATTTTCTAACCACCCACCGGTTCCACAGTAATGCGTCGTGTATCGTCGTCTGCACAGGCCTCTCGCACATCGTGGATTGGGTTTGGGCTGGGGCGCCGGCTACCAGCTCTGCTTGTCTGTTACAGCTGGGTGGTTTGGGGGCAGATGCGCGAGCTATTCTGGGACGAGGCTCTTTTGTTTGCGGTCGCACTATAGCACCATTTAGTTTCACTTGCGTACCGTGAACTAATCTTATGCGTGGGCAATACAAATAGTATATTTTCAGAAATTTAAATTGTCACAAGGAATTTTATGAAAACCTAATGAAAATGTTTTTAAATAATGCTATGAAAATTTTTTAAAAAGTCAATTAAATTTTTTTTTAAAAGGAAAGTGCTTCAGTATTGGACAAAAGCCCTACCGCCCACCATGAAAGCTGGAACACCACCTAGACGGCCACCAATGGGAGCCTGATGCCTGCCGTCAGCGGTGTCTGCGGAAGGAGCGGTTGCCCCTCCCCCAAAAAGGACGCCGTGACTGACCGCGGGACCTGCCTTTGTCAGAGGACCCCTCCACTGAGTGATGATAGTGGCCCCACTGACCTCCCTGTGTTTGAAAACCTCTCTGATATCTGCCAAAGGCCGACCCCCAATAGGGACGAAAATAAGACTTCCGAAAGGAGGGGGAAAACCTTGTATCCCCTCTCCTTGACAAGGCAGTCAACACCTTCTTCTTCCCCTTAGTTTCCGTCAACATGGGCTCCAAAGCCTCACCAAACAACTATGCATCTTTAAATGGCACAGAGGCCAATCGCCATCTGCGCTTTGTGTCTGCCTGCCAATTTTTTAACCAAAGAAACCTCCGTGCTGTGACCGAGGACGCAATCAACTTTGCCACATATTTCACGGAGGACATAGTGGCATCCGCTGTGTATTCCACAGCTGCCATTATCTTGTTGAAATCCTGATGAGTCCTCAGATCGGTCACCGGTACTTTCTCCTGCATTTGTTTAAGCCACAGAAGGACGGCCCTTCTGAAGAAGGATGCTGCTTTGGCCGCCCTTATACCCCAGGCTGCTTCGTGAGGGCCTGCTCCAACTTCCGATCCTCTGGCTTCAAAACTTCCTCAGGTTCAACCAAGGTGGCCGAAGAGGAAGCTAGGGCCAAAACCGGGTCATCCATCTCAGGCACTCTCAGGAGTTCCATCAGGTCAGAAGCCGTGTTAAAAAACCGTCTCTCAAGGGAGGACATGTTCGGTAATGCGGCCGGGGCTTCCCACCGTTTCTTAATCATATCTAGAAATAACTGAGGAGCAGGAACTGTCTCCGTCTCCACCATTGGTTCAGAAAAAAGCATGTCTGCAGGGTCCTGCTCTGGACAGGCGCCTTGTTCCCCTAGGAGTCCCTGTTTAGTAACCGCCTTAGCTTTACTCAACAAGGCCTTAAAAAGATGAGGCCTGAACAGCCCTTTAAACATGGGCTGCTCCGGTAAAAAACCTTCCTCCTCAGACAATTCCTGGTCCCATTGTTCATCCTCCATGGATGGGGAACTCTCCGCCTCTGAAGGTGAATCAGAGCTGTCAGAACGCGACCCCATGTGTCCGTCTGCTGGTTCTGTTTCTACCTGATCCCTATCCTGTGACTGGGCTTCCGCCCCAAGAACAGATTGCCTGTTACGACTTTTGCCTGCCTCAAGTTCCCGGTGAACCGCCTCCGCGATCCATTTCCGCACTAACTCAGGCATTTCTGTCACCTGGTCTATGGTCTGCCTATCCCCTTGCTACCAAGTTGATAGGTGTAGAACTGGGCCTCCCTGTATTGGAGCCGCTCCCTGATGTCTGGGGCGACAGGGCCCTGGCCAGAAAACTGGAAGAAGGATCCGGTTCCACCATTGGATCTTTCTCCATAGGCTGTACCTCATCCCTAATAAATGTGGACTTAGTGGCCTTGTTGGTATTCCTCTGAACCTGTCTTTCCAGCGCCTTCTGGCGGCGTTTTTCCGCCTTCTCCTGCGCTTTAGTGGGCCTTTTAAGCGCCAAGGCTTTTGCTCTAAGTTTTGCAGCTGCTTCCGAACTGCCACTCCTTGTCTTATGACAACGGCTCTTCGAGCCTTCAGTGGCAGCTCTCTGAGGTCGAGAAGCATCAGTGACCTCCATCTGGTCACTAAGTGAGGCATCCGACGCCATATTTCTAGAAAACATATAGAAATAAAATTACATATAAGTAAGCACCTTTTATAATTCCATGAATTTAATTTTAATTTTTTATTATTATTTTATTTTTATTTTTTTTATTTTTTTATTATTATTATTATTGCTATCATAACAAATTCTATGTAATACATATAAATGTCAATGTACAAGCCTCAATAACCAGTTACCATCTTTAGAACTCAGCAGCATTACAAGGGTTAATTCCCTAAACTGTTGGTCCTTTCCCTCTGCAGGTCAGAACGCCTGCTCAAAACTCCCGAGCCATGCAGCCTGGAACCGGCTGCTTCAGGCTAAATCAGGCCTCTTCACTTCTTTACTCCAAAGGCCTATGCTGTACTGGAGGGCCGATAACCAAAACCCCATGACAGCCTCTTTTCTCTTTCTTCAGTTCAATTTTTATTTTTTTATTTTTTTTATTTTCTTTGGTATTATTATTATTTAATTTTTATTTATTTATTTATTCTTTATTATTATTATTATTTTATTCCTGTTTATTTTCCAGATATATATATATATATATAAATATATATATATTTGTTTTCTGAGGTTTTCGCGGGTGTTTGTATGTAGGTCTTTGGTTATTCGGGTTTTCTCCCGCGTAAAATTGGAAGTGTCTTGGCGACGTTTCGACAAAGTCTCATTCATCATCTTCAGGCTTCAGCTTCATGCTTCTGGGAGCAACTGCGAACTTCAGTAGCTTAACAGATGGATCATTGGAGATGCAGTCATTGGTATACAGAGAGAAGAGAAGTGGGGAGAGCACACAGCCTTGGGGGGCCCCTGTGCTAATTGTACAGGTATTTGATGTGATCTTGCTTAGCTTCACCTGCTGCTTCCTGTTTGTTAGGAAGCTTGTGATCCACTTACAAGCCTGTTCTGGTACCTGTAGCTGGTTTAGCTTAGTTAGGAGAATGTCTGGAATGATGGTATTGAATGCTGAACTAAAGTCTACAAAAAGGACCCTTGCATAGGTCTTTGGAGACTCAAGATGTTGTAGGATGTAGTGCAGAGCCATATTAACAGCATCATCTGTTGATCTATTTGCTCGGTATGCAAATTGCAAGGAGTCTAACAGCGGATCCGTGATGGTTTTCAGGTAGGAAAGCACTAGCCTTTCAAAGGTTTTCATGACTACAGATGGTAAAGCAACTGGTCTGTAGTCATTCAGTTCCTTGATGGTGGGCTTCTTCGGCACTGGGATGATGGTAGAGCGTTTGAAGCAAGAAGGAACATAACACATCTCTAGTGATTTATTGAAAATATGGGTGAAGATGGGGGCCAATTGGTCAGCACAGACTTTTAAGCAAGAAGGAGTTATCTTGTCTGGGCCTGGAGCTTTTCCTGGCTTTTGTCTGTGAAATAGGTCCTGCACTTCCTTTTCTGTGATCACTAGGGTAAATCATATTAATTTACAATATGTAAAACATAATACGTTTAATAATGCCAATAAGCCAGGAAGATGGCTTGCCTATTTAATAAGGAAAAAACAGAAACGATTGATAAAATAGAATATAGGGGTAAGGAAGTTTATCAAAAGAACTTGATTAAAAAGCATTTTAGAGTATTATAGTAAGTTATATTCTAGGATATGATTGATGATACAGAGATAGAAAGATATTTACAACAACAAAATATTTGTGAGCTTACAGAAAACCAAAGAGAAGAACTGAATCAATTAATTACTTCAGAGGAAATTTTGTTAGCAATTAAACAACTTAAAATCGGTAAAGCACCAGGTACAGATGGTTTAACAGCTGTTTATTATAAAAATTTACAAAATGAGATGGTTGAACCACTTAAAGAGTTATTTAATAAAATTCAAATGGGAGATGTTCCCCCTTCATGGAGGACAGCCTTTATTTTTGTTAATACCGAAGGAAGATCGAGATGGTATTAAAGCAGAGAATTATAGGCCTAGATCACTTCTAAATACTGATTACAAGATATTTACCAAGATACTTGCTAATAGATTAATGCCAGTGATGAATCAAATAATTCATAATGATCAGTCAGGTTTTATTAAGGGTAGGCAGATGAGATATAATGTGAGGCAAATCAGAATTTACTTGAATATTTGGAACGAAACAACCAAGTATCAGCGGCATTCCTTTTTTTGGATGCTGAAAAAGCTTTTGATAGATTGGATTGGCAGTTTTTGTTTAAAGTAATAGAAAAAATGCAATTTGGGGATTATTTTATCCATGCAATTAAAGCAATATATCAGAAGCAAACAGCACAAATAATAGTAAATGGTGGGTTAACAGAAACTTTTAAAATTGGGAAAGGGACGAGACAGGGATGTCCCTTGTCCCCATTACTTTTTATTTTAACTTTAGAAATTCTTTTGAATAAAATACGTGGTTCCGATCGAATAAAGGGAATTAGAGTTAAACATCAAGATTACAGATTAAGAGCTTTTGCAGATGACCTGGTTGTTACTGTATCTCAACCAATATACTCAGTAACTGGTTTAAAAGATATAATTGGTCAGTATGGCAAAGTATCTGGATTTAAGGTGAATCAGCAAAAGACAAAGATGATAACTAAAAATATGAATATACAACAAAAAGAAGAGTTAGAAAGAACTACAGGTTTTGAAATTGTTAAAAAGGTTAAATATTTAGGAATATATATTACAGCTTCAAATGTTAAATTATACAAAAATAATTATGAGGTATTGTGGCAGAAGGTATGGAAAGAAATGGAGAGTTGGAAGAAGTTACAACTATCTTTGTTGGGAAGAATAGCGGCTATAAAAATGAATGTTTTGCCCAGGTTTTTATTTTTGTTTCAAATGATACCGGTGCTTAAGAATGATATTAAATTACAGGAATGGCAAAAGGGGATTAGTAAATTTGTATGGATGGGCAAAAAACCAAGAATAAAATTAAAAATAATGCAGGATACAAGGGAAAGGGGGGGTCTTAAAATGCCTAATTTAAAATTGTATTATGAGGCAGTTGTCTTATCAATAATTACTGATTGGATTAATTTAACTGAGGAAAGAGTTTTGAATATAGAAGGTTATGGTTTGTTATATGGGTGGCATGCCTATTTATTATATGATAACAAAGTAGATAAAATATTTAAAAATAATATAATTAGAAATGCATTATTGAGGGTTTGGAGGAAATATCAATATAAATTAGATGGAAAGATTCCAATATGGGCAATCCTGAGACACATGATAGAAAATATAAATATATATCAAAAGATGGAGGTAGTTACCTATAAAGAACTTCTTTGTATGGAAAAGGGGGAATTACAATTAAAATCTAGAGAAAAGATGGGGGAAGAAGGGAAAAATTATACATGGTTCCAATATGGACAATTACAAGCTAGATGGAAATTAGATCAAAAAATAGGTGTTAAGCAAATTGAGGATAATTTGTTAAAACAAATGAGAGATCAAGGCCAACAACATATTAAGAGGTTGTATAATGTATTAGTAGAAATAGACTCAGAGACTGAATTGGTTAAGGATTGTATGATTAAGTGGGCACAAAATCTTCAGCAACCAATAATGTTGGAAACTTGGGAAAGAATTTGGGTGAGGAATGTTAAATTTACACAAGCGCAAAATATGAGAGAAAATTTTTATAAGATGTTTTATAGATGGCATTTAGACCCCAAAAAATTGTTATGTATGTATCCTAATGTACAGGCTAAATGTTGAGATGCGATTGTGAAGATGCCACTTATTACCATATATGGTGGACTTGTAAAAAAGTTAAAGCATTTTGGATTAAAGTATGGTGGATCATGCAGAATATTTTGAAAAAGAAGATTAAGTTTACCCCGCAGTTCTTTTTACTAGGAATAATTATGGATTGTACAGCTATAGAGACTACATTGATTTTGAATTTAATAACAGCCATAAGACTTTTGATTGCTCAATATTGGAAGAAAGAAGAATTACCTACAATTGAAGAATGGACACTTAAAGTATCAAATCTGGCAGAAATGGCAAAATCTCTGCTTACTTGAAAGACTATACACAAGAAAAATATATTTTAGAATGGAAAATGTGATTGATTATATTCAAAATAAGTATCAGATAAAAAATATCAGCATATGAATAAATTTAGGAAATATTTTGTATTAGATATATTTTGAAGGAGAGGGAATTGAGAGTGTGATTAAGTGTGAGAGACTAGAGATTATTTATTTATTTATTTATTTATTATATAGTATTTAAGGACAGGCAGTTAAAATTACATATACAGATTAAAAACAACAATTAAAAACTTATTCTATTGAAATTTAAAATAGTATAATTTAGGAATTATTTTAGATTATGATTGTTAGTTTTGATACCCTGCATTTTGTTCTGGGAAGTCGGGTGGGGGAGGAATTGGGGGTTGAGGCTAGAGATGGAGTGATGGTTAATGTACAGGGATTATTGAAGATGTATAAATATAATTAATGTAGGGTCAGGTCTGCCCAGTTACCATTTTAGAGCGGTGGGAGGGAGAAAAGAGAGTAGGAGGAAAGAGGAGAAGAGGAAGAGGGGTAGAAGAGGAAGGAAGGTGTAGGGTGGAGGAGGAGAGGATGTAGATAAGAGAGGAAGGTCTGGAAAGTAGAAGGTAGAAGAGGAAGAGTGTTAAAAGGGTGGTGGTGATCAGGCCCGACTAATTGTATATAACTGTACATTGAATGAGTTGTTTGATATGATTGTAAAATAAAACTTTTTACAAGAAAAGAAAGAAGAAGATAAGAGAATGGAGAAAGGAGAAAACAGAATTGGAATTTTGAGAGACCAAAGAAATAAGGAAGAAAATGGATAGCAGAAAAAAAAAACATCAATAGGTTGATTTAAGGGAAGGATAGTAGTAAAAATTGTATGTAAGAAGTAAATTAGAAGAAATATAAAGATTATTGTAAAGGAAGTAAGAAAAATGAAATATGTATGTGAAGCAAAAAGAAGAAATATACTGTTTAATGTAAAATGGAAAGTAGATGAAATGAAAGATAAAATGGATTATGTTTTGTTGTCTGAGGATGCATGGATTGAGAGAACTATACTGGATGGTAAAGAAATATGTTTTAAATATTGAAAAAATAAAAATTAATTGAAATTAAGGTATAAAACTGAAAAGTAAATGATAAGAATGAAAAGAAATATATACAAGAAGCAAAAAGGAACTATACTGTTTAAGAAAAATAGACCAGTAAATGAAATATGAAAGATAGAATCGTTTATAGGTGAAAATAATTGAAAGTGAGACATAAAATTGATCAAAATTGAATGTTAGAAAATGATGTATGCTAATGAAAAAGAAAAAAAAGCCCCCTCCCCAAGAATGAAATATTTTGGGGAATGTTAAAAGAGGCAGAATATTGTATTTCCCCAAAGGAGAAATGAAAAAAAATCTTTAAAAGGCAGCAGCCAACAGTTCCAACAGATGCCTGAAGTCTTTAGAGGTGGAGATTTTGTGCCCATTTAGAAAGAGAGGCCAATCTATTCACAAACAAAACACCTTCAGCTCCAGTTGATGGGATTAAGAAGGACAGGACTTTTAGGACATAATGGCCACCACCATTAAAATGGAGCATTTCAATCACACAACCCCAAAGACTGTATAAAGGCCTCTTATCCCAACCTCATTTTGTCAACAACCTAAAAACCAGAGGCACATGAGTCTGAACTGTTGCCCTGAGAAATCAGGTCCAAAGCAGAATAATTGAGTTGGGGGACCTTGGAGGTCTTCTAGTCCATCCTGTTCAGGCAGGAGACCCTATTCCATCCAGAACAAATGGCTGTCCAATCTCCTCTTAAAACCCTCCAGTGACGGAGCAGCCACAACCTCTGGAGGGAAGCCATTCCCAAAGAATCAACTTTAATTTAAAAGATACTTTTTAAATCTTCCCAGCAGCAGAAAATTGCAGCCACCAGTTTCACAGCCTGCAGCCCCAGTGGGCTTCCATTTGGGGAGGGAAGGAACCTGCAGCAGCAGCAGCAGCTGACCTGCTTCAGCCCGGTTGCTTCTCTGCTTCCAGGCCGTGGAGGGAACCGAACAGCCCGACTTGCTCGGACTCCTCCACCTGCTGCCTCAACTCACCTGCCAGATGCTGCTTCGACCCTGGGAAGAGCAGAAAGCCGCTCTGCGCACCACTTTTCTCCCACGAGTCATCCGGAAGAGGAAGTTTCTCTGCACTTCTCTTCCCAGCCTTTCTAGCAATGCGGTACTCGATGGTTTAAAAACTCCTCTTTCAAGCTCAAGTGGCACTAAAGTGTGTGTGGCTTTCTAGGCAAAGATGTTGCCTGATCGCCATCTAGCGACCTGAGGTGGAAAACACGCTTGTCCAGTCTCCACCAAGTCCTTTGGAAGATGTTTCAGAATTACGTCCTTTTCGACTCCTAGCAACGGACCTTTGCAACTGAGCATATTAATGCAGCCTAGGATTGTATTTTGGCTGTTATCACTTATTGTTGGATCACTTTAAGTGATCGTCCACTGGGATTCCAAGATCCCTCACAATTATGGGCATTAAACCAGTTTATACTGGCTCAATTCACCTAGTTTATACCTATGCAGTTGGTTTTTCTGGTCTAAGTGTAAAACTTTATCTGTGTCATATCATTTTGTTAGATGTCTTACATATTGAACAAAACTAAGTACATACTAGATGGACATTATACAGACGTCATCCCGTTAAAGACCTTGAGTACAAATGATCTATGCAGCCACTGCAACTACATAGCAAAAAAAGCAAGTGTTGTAAACCTAATTTTGAGCTTCTTTCCAAAACATACACTACTAACAGAGCATATAAAACATTTCTAGACCAATGAATATAATTGTCTTCGGTTCTGCAACCAACAAGAAAAACACAGACTTCAGAGGATAATTAGACTGCAGAAAAATAATTTACCAACTGTTCCATTGAGGACCTGTATACTACAATCAAGAAAAGGGTGAAAATATTTGCAGATCTGATCCTGGACATAAACTGTTAACTATTTTGTGTTGTAAATGTTGTACCTTGATGAACGATCTTTCTTTATGCACTGAGAGCATATGCACAAAATTCTTGTGTCCAATCACACTTGGCCAATAAAAATTTATTCTATTCTATTCTATTCTAGAATGCTTGCCTGTTTGGAACCTCACATATCTCTGAATCAATACAATTGAACGGTCCAGAAATATTTTACAGAGTCATTCCTCTGAAAACAAAAAATACCTTATACCAGTTTGAAATCCTAGGCTTAGAAAACTTGAACTCTGTCGCAACAAGACCTAACTCACAGAATCATCTATTGTAATGTCCTTGTCAAAGACTACTTCAGCTTTAATTGCACACAAGGGCAACCAATATATTTAAACTTAATGTTAACCGCTTTAATCTAGATTGCAGAAAATATGACTTCTGTAACAGAATCATCAGGGCTTGGAATACTTTACCTGACTCTGTGGTCTCTTCCCATAATCCTAAAAGGTTTAACCAAAACTCAACTATGGACTCACCCCATTCCTAAGAGGACCATATGGTGTATAAGCGCACAAACATTTTACCATTCCTGTCCTATTGTTTTCTTTTCTTCCTATTTATATACTTATACCTCCTAACATTTACTCATATATATGTTTATATACTATATAATCTTTTTGTATGATGTTGTGACAAAATAAATAAATAAATAAAATAAATAAATAGATGGGGCCACTGTTCAAGTCTGTCAAGTCTTTTTTTGGATCTTGAGCTTGTCTTTTGGGGCACTGGCAATTCCTGCCAGCTTAATGTCATCTGAAAATTTGATAAGTTCCCCTTCTATCCCCTTGTCTAGATTGCTTATGTAGATTTTGATGAGTACTGGGCAGGGATGAAATCCAACAGGTTCTGACAGGTTCTGGAGAACCGGTAGTGGAAATTTTGAGCAATTTGGAAAACTGGTAGCGGAAATTTTGAGTAGTTCAGAGAACCAGCAAATACCATCTCTGGGGTGGTAATGGAGATTTTGCAATATCCTTCCCCCAGGAGTGGGGAGGGAATGGGGATTTTGCAGTATCCTTCCCCTGTTCATGCCCACCAAGCCACGCCCACCAAGCCACATCACCCCACCAAGTCACACCCATAGAACCAGTAGCAAAAAAAATGGATTTCATGACTGGTACTGGGTCTAAACTGCAACCTGAAGGTATCTCACTGCTTTCTTTCCTCCATGAGGGTGTAGTTCCATTGAGGACTACATGCTGAGTACGATTTGTCAGCCAGTTAGAAACTCATTTTGTGTGGGTGCTGTCTATCCCACATTTTTCTATCTTGCCAAGAAGTAGTCTGTGATCTACTTTATCAAATGCTTTCCTGAAACCTAAGTATACTATGTCCACAGCATTTCACTGGTCCACTCATTTAGTCATTGTCATTTTTGGCCTTCTGTGGGCCTTGGTTGATGGCCCCTTGTTTTTTTCAACTGGCAGCGGCGGCGGTGGCCTTACTCCCAGGGGCTGAGGCTTTCTATCAATGCTTGAGAATTTTTTCCATCAGTCAAAGAGGAGGAGAGAGAAAGATCTCGGAGAGGTAGTGGCAGAGGTCGATGTGTCATCTGGAGGGTTCCCTGTCAAAAGAGTTGAGGCGAGGCTGGCCTTCTTTTGGACCCTCTGCAGCTCAGCCTAGGATTGCCCAAGGTCAGCCTAAGAGTAGCAAGTATGGAGTCCTGACATCAAGGCCATATCGACAACATCATGGCCGAATGGACTGGCTTGGAGGAGATGGTCATCTGACCAAATCCCGTTTGGGTTGGGGTAGAATAACGCCCCAGAGTCCTGAAGTCCACGGTCCATCTCGCCAGCCAGGAGCCCAGTGTAATGACATTTTGACATCTTGACCGCTTGATGGACTGGGACGTTGTATTTTATTTGCAAGATTTTCAACAGAGACCTTGCCTCGTAGATTCCTCTAGAGGTCTGGCCTCCATACTATCAGGACATCTGAGGAGTTTTGAACCCAGAGTTGCATTCAAATCTAGGAGGCTCAGGGATTTTAATGAACTGTTTTAAGTTTTTTACCGGGAGTTTTAAGAATTTTAAGAGGTAATTGACGGGTTTGGTTCTGGATAACCCATCAGGGACTAGGTCCACCATTGTTCACCTAACAATAGGTCCGGGTTGTAGATGGCCCAGTTTGTCAGCATTTATTAATACGGGGAGAGGCAGATATGTAACAAATCAGGTTTCGGGTTCGCCTCTGTTTAAGCCAATCCGCCCCCAGGATTTTCTGACCAGTAGCCAGAGTAGACCTTCGCTGATGTTATGTAATGCCAGGTCCATGTTAATAAAGCCCTGATTTCAGATCTTATTCAGGAAGGACTGGACCAGGCATTAGACCTGGCACCAGGGGCCCCAGTGGACATGTGCCCACCAGGTGAGCATTCCATCAGCCTAGGGCCCAGGGTAGGGGTGGCAGGGTGGTTATTAAGGAGAGTCTTGAGGAGGGACCACTGTGCCTCAGATAACTGTGTGAATCCACAAGTGCCGAGACTCAGGTGGCTTGCTGATCGCACCTGGCTCCTTGCTGCGTGACAACAGCCCTGCTGCTGTTGGAGTTGTTGGCCTTGGCAGTTGAAACCCCTAGACTGTTGGTCATGGGGATTCAATTTGCCATCAACCGCGTGGCATCATGCTCAGGAGTTCATGGCTCCATGACGCATGGACCTGATTCAATTAATTGACGGCCTACCACGCCGGGAGGCACCCAGACTTGATTTTATTCCCAGTGGTTGAATGATCTGGTTTTAAATGATGTGGGAACCTTTGTCATGGTCAGATCATTTTCTCTAGACTTGGACTGCTACCCACACCGCAGGGAGACGAAACAATGCGCTGGTTCCGGCCCCCAGGCGCCTGATGGACCCGGAGAGGTTCCTGACAGAGCTTGGGCTTTTCCAGCACCTGGCCCACGATATGACTGCTATGCGCCTGGGAACAGGCCGCGCTGAGCTTTGGACCGTGTCGCCTCTGACCCGCAGGTCTCAACCAGCTCCTTGGTTCTCCGAGGAGCTGAGGAGATGAAGCGCCGAGACGCCTAGAGAGTGTCTGGAGATCCAGCCGTCTGAGTCTGATGACACTAGTTAGGTCCTATAGCAGGACCCACCTAGTGGCACTGAGGATGCAACGTCCGCTTCTCCCTCGGCCGGGCAGATAACACGCCGCCCCAGCCTGACCCGCCTCCTTCAACAGGAGGGGCGGAGACCCTACAGGGCGGCTGAGGAGTTTAACTTATCTATACGATAAAATCATCCAGCTGGACGATTGACCAAAATTGGTAGATCAGGCGAGGGTTCCAGACCCTTGTTGATTTGGGATGATTTTGATCCTGTGACTGAGGACATGGACAGGTTGCTCAGGCTGAATACCACATGTTTACTGGATCCGCCTCCTGGTTAGTACTGGCTACTCAGGAGGTGACGAGGCTGGCCCAGGGATTATAAATCTTGGAGGGGTCTTCCGAGCCTTGAAAGAGGCGTGGTGAGACCCTCCTCAGCCTTCCACCCAGCTGTTTTAGGAATTACCGCCAGTTCCAACTTCGCTAAGGTTGTAGAGAGTGGTATGTCAGCCACCCCAGTACCTGGATGAAGCTTATCTAGACCTGCCCAGTCCGGCTTCCGCCCGGATACAGCACGGAGACAGCTCATCGCTGGATGATCTCTGGAGGGCCAGGATAATTACTCCCCTGGTCCTATTAGACCTCTCAGCGGCTTTTGATACCATCGACCATGGTATCCTGCTGCACCGCTGGAGGTTGGGAGAGGAGGAACCGATCGTGGTTCTCTCCCACCTCTCTGACTGGACGCATGGTGTTGACAGGGGGCAGAGATAGACTCATGCCCCAGGGTAGGATCATTCTCACCTCCTGTTCAACATCTATATGAAGCCACTGGTGAGATCATCAGTGGCTTTGTGAGATACCAACCACGCTGATGATACTCAGCTGTACTTTTCCACCCGGCCACCCCAGTGAAGCTGTTGAAGCACTGTCCTGGTGTTTAGCCACGGGTCTGGATGAGGAACAGGCTCAAACTTAATCCTCCAAGATGGAGTGGCTGTGATGCCGCACTCATAATCAGCTGCAGATCCTCTGTCGGGGTGAGTCATTATGGAGAAGGTACAACTGGGCGTTCCTGGATGGTCATCCTTTGAAGATCATTTGCCTCCAGGAGAGCTTTTATCAGGTTCGCCTGATCCGCCAGTTGCGTCTTTACCGATGCCTTATGCATGGTCACCATGCGCATTTCGCCTGGACTACTGCAATACTCTACATGGGCCCCTTGAAGAGCACCCGGAGACTTCAGCTAGTCCAGAATGCAGCTGCTGGTTATTGAAGGAGCTTGAGCTCCCAGACACCCATCCAGCGAGACTGCACTGCTTTTTGCCATTGGTTACCACCTTTAAAGCGCCCATGGCTTAGGACCGACTACTTACGGGACATTTACTGCCGCCTCTATCTCCCATGTGGCAGAACTCTCAGGTGCCGCCAGCCAAACAGTGTCACTGGCCCCCAGGGGCCTTCTGTGGGCTCACCTGTGAACAACTTCCCTCGGCTCACAACTACCTGACCTTAGGACCTTTCAGAACTTAAAACCTATTTATTCATATGGCTGACTATTGATTTTACCTTTAAATTTTAATTGAATTGATGTTTTAAAATTGGTAATTTTATGTATTAAAATTTGGCAATTTAAATCAGTTTTTTAAGTTGTTTTAATTATTTGTATTTTATCTGCCTGTTCACACTCTGAGTCCTTCGGGAGAAGGTGTATACAAATTAAAACATTATTATTATTATTATTATTATTATTATTATTATTATTATTATTATTATTATTATTATTATTCAAGAATGAAATAAGATTTGTATGATCTGTGATTTTATTTATAGCTTGTGTGAAGGTCTGGATGTGGACTCAGATGATTCAGGGTGAGGGAGACCTAATCTGTCTTGAGTTTCCTTGCACCCACTCAAAGGGAGGAGGACAAAGACCTGATTATCTGTTTCTGATTTGGCAATGCCCCAAGAACAGTTTTGGAGGATGCAAGAGCACTGATAGATTTCAGCAGTCTCTATTTTTTCTTATGCAGGACATCTGCAGAGAAAATGGGTAGCCCAGGACATCTATTTATGTAAATAAAGAAAATCTGACTGACTCTTTTTAGTATTGGGGAGGGAAGAGAACAGTTGACTCTCCTGTGAATTTCACCTAGCATATCCTGGCATAACCTGGCAAAAATTAAGTAAATCTCCAGCTTCCTTTCTGCCTTCTAGGCGCAAAATTCTTTTAACCATTCCCATCATTACTCATACTGACAACAGTCTCCATTTCCACAGAGATCTCACAAAAAAATAGAGACTGAAAATCACAGCAATAGTAAAAGATCATTCATCCGCTAATCCATTTGCAATACAAATAAAATGCATTTATGTTGAACAGATGTAGATGCATTCCAAAACCATTTTCACCATGCATTAGATGCTGCCTTTTGTCTATATTAATTATAAGTTTATAAGACTCTTAGAGGAGTTAGCATTTTCTAGCCCATTGTATCAAAAAGCACAACTCCTGCAAGACTTTTCAAAATGTCTTAGTTTTCAAAGGAGCACCACCTTCTGAGGTTTCTCATAGACTTACAGGGTCTCTTCACAATCCTGTAAATGTTGTGCTGAGTAAATCCATGTCCTATTTCTCTTCTCCTGCTTTTTTCATTTTTCAACATGTTGTTGTTGAAAACAAATTGTCAAAAACAAGTCATCTTTACTGGTAGAATTAATATCTGTAAATTGGAGAGAGTTAACATACACCCACAAATGTGGCTACTGTTAGAAAATCTGTGAAAACCAGACTTGAAGGCAGGTTTCACCCAAATTGAAAATCAAAGTCTTCTCCCAGTCCACATGTCCATCAAATGGTCCAACCAGGTCACAGTTCAACTCCATTGGTTTCAGTCCACGCCTCAGCACCTGGTGAGACTGTCCTTTTAAGAAAATTTATTTTGGCTATAAGTCCAGATCTCTTTACATTTGAGCTCCATTTTGCAAATGAAGACGCCCAAAAGGGCTTCAGGGTTGATATGGGTGTTTCACATCTGAATTTTGATGTCACTATGGGGATACTGCAATGGTCACTACCATCAAATTGCAAGCCACAGCCCAAATAACTATGGCCACAACTTTGAGGAACACTGAAGTCTACTTTTCAGCACCAGTGAAGGAAATGAATAAGTTACACTTTTATAAAAGTGTTTAATGTATTAAAAGCTATGACATTCTTCCTGTTGCAAACTAACACAAATTGTAATCAGTGAAACATTGGATGACTTCAAAATGTTTCAAAACAGGAAGATACACCCAAGACAATTCAGTTAGATAGAACATCCGCCCAGGACGAAAATACTGAAAAGATAAAATATCTGTTCCTCAGAAATTGTCATGATGACCCTTTAGAATATAGAATGACTTAGAGTGACTTAGTAGAATATTTAAAGTTTCTTAGCATGGTGTCAAGGTTATAAATGTATGGATTAAATTGTGCTTGCTCTCCTTGTACTCAATCAAGAGACTTAGGTCAGAAACGCTTTTGAATAAAACTTTGAATTGTGATCCAGATCTGTCTTCACATTGTGAGTATACCATTTTTTTATATCTCACAATCTTGCCCAATGTAGCAAGGCAAGGTTACTTTTCCAGAATTCTGATGCTGTTGATTTAGAGTTATCTGAGACTAGCTTCCAATTGGGCTCCCAGCCAAACTAAATTGACAATGGTCCACAAAATCAAAGGAGGAAGAGTCAAACTGAAGGCCCAGGACCAGGAACTTTTTATTTCATCAAAGGGCTAGCCTATGAAAATTTTAATTTTTATGGTGGTTTTGTATTAGTTTTAACTTATTGGGCCATTTATAATCATTTTAATTATGTAACTTTTGTCCTGTGTATTTTTTTATTGGCTTAATTCCCTGAGTCCTCAATGTATAAAAGTTAATCAAAATAAATAATCCACTCAAAATCTCAGAAAGCTGATGTGGATTTGTGTGTGTGTGTGTGTGTGGATTGTGTGACTGAAAGTTGGTTTTTGTTTTTGTCTGTTATGTGAAGTAGCTTTTACATTGTGTGAGTCAGACAGAATGTGAAAGTTGGCTTTTGATAATTTTATTGTTTTATACTTTATTATTTTTATTATTTATTGTTATTGACCAGGCTGAATCTGAAAGCCAGCCCACAATTAAGACATACAGAACTGTTAGGAAACATTTTAGATTTCTGGTCTCTCCGTAGTCCTTTGGTGAATCACCAAGTTGGAATTATCACAGAAACATTTCCCACAATCAGAACACTCAATGGTTTTCTCCTGTGTGATTCCTCTGGTGGCCAATAATTGGAATTCAGACTGTCTGCTCTATGTGGCTTTCCAATTGACCTTTTCCTCCCCACTGACTTCCAGGTATTTCCCTCTTTTGCTCCATGGAAAAATAATCTCCCATGACTTTTCGTGTAATGTATGCTTGAATTTCACACTCTGCTTTTCCCAGCTAGAAATCTCTTCCTGATTTTCTCTCATTTCTCTCTCACTTGCTGAGGAAGGTGAAGAATTGTAGGCTCTGTGAAGGAAATGGAAAATATTTTGATTTCTGGACTGACTTGCTTTGCTGTTCAATGTTGCTTGTTATCCTCATTTGTCCAGAGTGCTCTTATTGCCGTCCTCTTTGTCTATAAGATTCAAATAAAAGGATATCTTTAATGGTTGCAGAAGATGAGAAAAAAAGAAAAAAGAAAAAAGTTTACATTACAATGAAAAAGCAAACATGCCACAATGCTCCAATAAGCTCTTACATTAATCATGATTCATTCATTTGACACATGGAAGACTACCCAGATCAAAGTTCCAATATCCATTCAGTGATGAAACTCACTTGTTGACTGGATCAATCACAAAATCTTAGCAGTGCAAAGGTTTTTTTCAAATATAGTCCAGTGAAAAAGAAACTACACTCTCTTTGATTTCTAGAATATTATACAAATTTATATGCTAAAGATACAATCTTGAACATGGATATTGATAATTATTTGAAAGAGTATAAGGCTAAAGGTTTAACCTTAGAACAAAGGGAAGAACTGAATCGGCCTATAACTTCTGAAGAAATTATTTTGGCAATAAAATAATTAAAAATGGGGAAAACCCCTAGTATGGATGGACTTACAGCAATTTATTACAAAAATTTACAGAATGAGATAGTAGGCCCACTTAAGGAATTATTTAATCAGATACAACTAGGAGGGGGAATACCCCTATCATGGAGAACTACTTTTATTTCGTTGATACCAAAAGAACAGGATTATACTAAACCTTGGAATTATAGGCTGATTTCACTTTTGAATAATTATTATAAGATTTTTGCTAAAATAATAGCGAATAGATTAATGTTAATTTTGCAACAAAGAATTCATACTGATCAATCGGGATTTATAAAGGGGAGGCAGATGAGGAATAATGTTAGACAGATTGTAAATTTATTGGAATATTTAAAAAAGAAAAATCAGATTTCAGCAGTATTTATTTTTTTGGATGCAGAGAAAGCTTTTGATCGATTGCACTGGGAATTTTTATTTAAATTAATAGACAAACTGCAATTTGGAGATTGTTTTATGAGAATAATTAGGGCGATTTATGGAGAGCAAACAGCCCAGATAATAATTAATGGTAGTTTGACAGAAGCTTTTAAGATTGCGAAAGGAACAAGACAGGGGTGTCCTTTATCACCATTATTGTTTATTTTAACTTTGGAGCCACTAGATAAAATAAGAGAGTTAAAGGAGATAGAGGGAATTAAAATTAGACAACATGAGTATAAAGTGAGAGCGTTTGCAGATGATTTGGTGATTATTTTGTCAAATCCTATAAACTCAAGTGTATGTTTGTTGGAAATAATTGGTCAATATGGAAAGGTCTTAGGGTTTAATGTAAATCAGAATAAATCAAAAAATATGACTAGACAACAGAAAGAAAAATTAGAGGAAATAACAGGATTTGAAATTGTAAAAAAGGTTAAATATCTAGGGGTTTCTATTACTTCATCAAATGTGAAATTGTATAAGAATAACTTTGAGGTGTTATGGCAAAAAGTTCAGAAGGAAATGCTCAGTTGGAAAAAATTACAATTATCACTATTGGGGAGAATAGCAGCTATTAAAATGAATGTTTTACCTAGATTTTTATTTTTGTTTCAGATGATACCAATAATTAAAAAAGATAAAAATTTGGAAGAATGGCAGACTGGAATTAATAAATTTATATGGGAAGGTAAAAAAGCGAGAGTTAAAATGAAAATAATTCAAGATTATTTTATTTTTATTTTTTTTATTTTTTTATTTTTAATTTTTGCAACAAACAAACAAAAAGAAAATACATTATTACACCCTTGTGCTATACATAAAAGGAAGATTTGGGTCTTCGGATATATCCTCATGATTGCCAAAATCCACGAGGTACAGGTACTGGCCCAATGTTCCAAGGGCAAAGTCCACAAATGGTTTCCAAGTCTTCCAAAAAATATCTTCTTTATACACACCACTTCTAATTTTAATATCACATGTCATTTTATCATTTAAAGCTAATTTCCACATTTCAGAATTCCACTCTTCTATTCTAAAAATCACATCTAGTTTCCAATATCTAGCTATTATAATTCTACCTATTATAATCATAATTCTAATCAATTCTTTTTCATATTTTGTTAATTCTATTTCCTTAATTACCAACAATAATATAGTTTCCACTCTCAATGTTATTACTTTCCCCATCATTTCAAATATCATTTTCTCAATTGTTGCCAAAACTTTTAACCTTATCACAATTATACCACATATGTTCATAAGTCCCCAATTCCATCTCACATCTCCAACATTTTTACTAATTTTTATCCATTTGTGACAATCTTACTGAGTCAAATACCATTTCCAAACAACTTTATAATTGTGCTCTTAATCCTTATAGATAAAGTTCTCATAATTCTACTCTTCCAATTCACATTCCAATCTGACTCTGGTATTTCAATATTAAGATCTTTTTCCCAATTTGTCCTCATCACTCTTTGTAATTTTTCATCAGAATTTATAATCTTATAAACCCTACTAACGAGTCCCTTTAGCCCAATTTCATCTTTCATAATCCGAGATACTAAATATTCAAATTCAGTTTCACATCTATTTATCGAATAATTTTCCCTTAGTTTTTTTGTCCATTTTTCTATCTGTATTTTTTCAAACCAACTTAACCCTAATTTTTCAATAATTTCTTTATTCCTCCTTTCATTTTCCATAACTTTTATCCAATCTCTAATAATTTCTATATTTTCCTCTTTAATCACTTCATTGATATATTATTTTTAATTGGCCAAATTCCAATTGTCTCAAAAGATTATATCCGAATTAAAATTTTAACAAATTTATTCCACATTTTACTTAATCCTTTAACCAATAACTTCTACTTACACATTTTAAATTTGCTTTATCTAAAACCACCTTGATCCAAATTTCTCTATATCCTTAACTCTAAGTCTCCAATAGTTATCTTCACCTTTAATATTTTTACCACTATCCGGATACCATACGCATAATAATTAAATAATTTGGGGATTCCTAATCCACCTTCCTTTTGATTTTGATACCACATTTTCTTCACTAATCTAGGTCTTTGCCACACAAAAATTTATCCAGTTTTTCTGATATCCTTCAATATCTTTCTCTGTCAAATTTAGTAGCATCTCGAATAAAAGTTGAACTTGGCAACAACATCATCTTACACATTGCAATTCTACCAAACCAAGACAATTTTAAATTTTATATTTATCTATCTTCTTCTCAATGTTAATCACCACATCATAATTAAGTTTTTCAATTCTTAACCTTAAGTGAAAGCACTATACCCAAATATTTCAATGTGTTTTAATCCTTATCCCAAATTGCTCTTGCATATTCTCAGACTCATTACCATTACTATCCATCAATAATTCTGACTTTGACCAATTTACTTTCAATCCTGTCATTTTCAATTCTATCAAATGCTTATATATCTTTTCAGATCTTTCTACATTTTTCAAAATAATTAAAGTATCATCCATACAAATTTATCTTATACCCTTATATCCTTCTAATTCTTCATCTTTTCTATCATTTTGTCAATATTTCCATAGCCAATAAAAATAATGTTGGGGACAGGGACATCCTTGTCTCGTGCCAGCTTCTAATTTTATCTCTTCAATATTCCA
The DNA here is from genome assembly GCF_028640845.1 of Ahaetulla prasina. Classification (NCBI taxonomy): domain Eukaryota; kingdom Metazoa; phylum Chordata; class Lepidosauria; order Squamata; family Colubridae; genus Ahaetulla; species Ahaetulla prasina. The sequence goes on from NC_080540.1 coordinate 10,328,119, forward strand.
TTCACCTTCACTCTTGCACTGCTTTTGGTACAATTTTGAAATAACATGTATAAACTTATTACCAAAGCCTAAAGCCTCCACAATTACTTTAATAGTTTCCCATTGTACAGAATCAAAAGCTTTAAAAATATCCAATGATACTATACCAATTTTATCACCATTATATTCAGCTACATCTATAATATTTAATACTCTTCTAATATCACTCATGTATCTACCCTTCAGAAAACCTACTTGATTATAACTTATATATCTATCTATAAATCTATTTAATCTATTACTTATAATAGCAGTAAATATCTTTGCATCCTGATTAATTAAAGAAATGGGTGATAGGACTCAATCCTTTCTAAATCTTTATCTGGTTTAGGAATTAGGGATATCAATTCTATTCCATGACGAAGGTACTTCCCCACCATGTAATATTCCATTGAATAATTTTGCAATCTTGGTATTATTAATTCTTTAAATTCTTTATAAAACTCAACAGGTAATCCATCCTCACCTGGAGCTTTCCCTAATTTTAATTTTTGTATTATTCCATTAATCTCATCTTGTGTTATATCTTCTTCCATCAATTCCTTATATGTTTGTTCAATTTTCACCACATACTTTTCTAAATAGCTTTGCAATTTTCCCGATTAATTGGTTTCTTTGAATATAGATTCTGAAAAATTTCTAACCACTTCACATTTCTCTAATTTTTATAACATCTTATACCTCTATCATCTATCAAAACTCCAATTTCTCTCTTCTTTTATCTTTCGCCATCTTTGCCAATAATTTAGAATTTCTATTACTAAATTCAAAAATTCCTATTTAAAAATCTCAAATTTCTTTTACTAACTCTGTATCTTCTTCTATCATTTTATTTCTTAACATATTAAGCTCCTGAAGAATTTTTTTCTTTAGTAAGCAAAATTGATTTTCCAATTCTTTAATCTGATTTTTATCTCTTTCCATTTTAATTTTATAATTTTTATATTTCCTACTTGATAATTTGATACTCTCCTCTAAACACCGCTTTCATCGCATCCCAAACAATTTCAAATTTAACCTCCCGTTATCATTTAATCTCCAACTTTCCTCCAATTTTTAAGTATCCATTTTTATCCTTTTCATTTTATACAATTTTCGTCATATCTCCAATAGCTTCTTTTTCTCAAAATTAAAATCTAAGTCCACCATAACTTCTGCATGATCAGAATCTTTAAAATTCCCACATCTACCTTATCCACATTATTCAACAAATCTTTAGAAAGAAAAATATAATCAATTCTAGAATATGTATTATATATCTTAGAGAAAAGTGTACTCTCTCAATTCCTTTAACCTCTCTCACATCTACCACACCATTTGAAGCATCCACATATTTAAAATCCCCATTTTATTTGCTCCTCCACAGCGGTGGGATTAGTACTGTCTATTTTATCTCTGATTAAATTAAAATCAGCCACAATTACTTTCCTACACTTTCATTCTCCAAAATTTTTGTTATTTTTTCAAGAAATTCTCTTTGTTTTCATTCAAAATATAAATTAACAAGTGTCACTTTTTCCTCATTAAGATTTCCAACAATTATTACATATCTTCCATCTTCATCCAAAATTACCTTATGTTTTCAAAATACACCTATCTGATATCAGTGTTGCAACTCCTCTAGCTTTTGAAGTTCCAAATGCTTTTCATATATTTGCATACCTTTATATACATTCTATTTGAATCTTCAGATTTCTGATGGGTTTCTTGTAAAAATAAAATGTCTGGTAAATCCTTTTAATCTTAAATCCAATCTTCTTCTTTAATCTGATTCCTGTACCCTTCACATTCCATGACATTATTTTTATAACTCCCATTTAAAATATAAATTTTTAATCCTATCCTCAAGATCTTCCTTTCTGTGCCCCCCACCCAACATTAAACTACCATATAACTATATATAAACAACAATAAGAAAAACAGAAAAACAAAACAAACAAACAATAAAGTACAAACAATCTTCTTCCCCACATCCTCATCGGTTTCACTCTATAAAGAGAATGGGGAGAGGGACGTGCCAATGCCCGGCCACTTCTTTCGGGCTGTCTATTTAAATTCATCACTCAAAAAAAGATAGCGATGACCCGATTCAGCTTCATTTTCCAAGACTCTTATCTGCTTCTTCTCCTACTGTATCCTCACGACTCTTCTTCTGTTCAACCAACACAGGTGATATTTCTTTCCTCTTTAACCCTTTAGAGTCTTGCCTCCAATAGCCCTTTTTCTTCTTCTGAGATTGATGTTTCCAGTATGTTCCACCCATCTGAAGCATTTGATCTTTATCTCCATTAAATCCTCCATCTCAATCAGTCCAAGCTCCGTAAATATAATAATGCATCTATATCTGGGGTGATTGTACGCATCCTTCCTTTATAAAAAATTTCAATTGTTGTGGTGGCCTCCAATTGTATTTAATTCCATTATCTCTCAAAACTTTTGTAATTGGTTTTAAAAATCTCCATGCCCTTTCTTCTCTTGATATATCCGGAAGACTTGAATAGTCTTCCTTCAAACTTCAAAGCATCTCCCAACTCTCTCACCTTGGCCATAACTTCCAACTTATCACCAAGATTTGCGAACCTGACAAGCACATTCCTGTTAGAACCATTTTGCCTTCTATATCCAATTCTAAAACACTTGCCAGGTCTGCTAATTGTGAACGTAAGTTGATCAAATCATTAATCCATTTCAAAACCCGCTGTTTCAATTTATCCTCCTTTCTTCGAGATTCCTCTGATAACAAAATTATATTTCCTCATCTCTTCTTCCAAAAGACAAATTCTCTTATCTTGCTGCTCATTTTATAAAATATTTTGCCAATTTGCCGATCTACTTTTGCCTCATGCACATGCATCTGCTCCATTTCATCTTTAATCATTATCATTTCCTCTTTGTTTTGCAAAGTTTTCATTCATCTCTTGCTTTAAATTTTGCATTTCAGATGTCAGTTTAATGTCAAATTATCTATACGCCTGATAGTCCTGCTATTTTTCCCAATTTTATTTAAAGCTGCAGCAATTTGCTGCTTTTCTGAAAGTTGTTGAGTCATTTTGAAAAACCAAAAATTTCTCAAACTGGGATTCCAATTTTTCAAAAGTCTTAGTGAAGATCAAAGGACAGCAGTCAAACCAATTTTACAGAGGGTCTGATGAAGATCAAGGGACAGTCTTTAATTGAAGCGAACGGCTTATTTGCACTCGTTAGTAGCTTATCAGTTATGAGTCATATTCACTCCACAAAGAACACATTCACAGCTTAATCAGCGCCATTTTTCTCCACGCCGGCAGAGAAGAAAGAAAGAAGAAGAAAAAAACCAGCTTGAACTTCAAAACAAAGTCCTTTTTGTTTTCTATATAAACAAGCTATTAATTTCTCTCAAAAGAAAAATAAAAAAATTATCCACCTAATAAAATCTTCTTCAGCAGTCAGTCCAGCACAAAAGATCGATCTCTTCAATTAAAATTCTTCTCATTAGCAAGTTCAGTCTTTGATATTCCTTAGCCTCAGCATGTAACACAGAACACGATAATTATAATAAGGAAAGCAAAAGACAGCAGTTTATTCCAAACTCATCGCGTCTGCCAGTTCGGTCATTCCACGCAGTAAAAACTCCTTAATTCAAGCAGTTTCAAATGACCTACCAGTTTTAAATTCAGTCTGCTGGGCTATTAACACTTCCACTTCATGATTTATTAACTTTCATCCATAACGGTGCATTCCAAACAGCATTAATCCTCATAAATCTTCATTATTAAGCCCTGTGAAGTGAAGGAAAGGTCCTTACCCCACCACGGTCATGGCCACGCCCCTAATAATTCAAGATTATTTTATTTTATTTGAAAGAGGAGGTTTTATTTGAAAGAGGAGGTTTAAAAATGCCCAACTTTAAATTATATTATGAAGCAGCTGCTCTTTCTGTAATAAGTGATTGGTTTAATTTAACGGAGGAAAGGATTTTGAATATAGAAGGTTATGATTTATTATATGGATCATATTTATATGATAAAAGTGATAGAGCCTTTAAGAATCATGTTCTTAATGTGGAAGAAATATTATCAGTTAACCAAAATTCCTATTTGGGCAAATCCCGGCATGCAATAGAGAATAAATATAGATGAAACAGGAAATGATTACTATAAAGATCTTCTATATACTGAGAGGTAATATAATTAAAACCTTGCATACACTAAGAAGGAGAAATTATACTTGGTTCCAATATGGGCAATTACTTAGGTGGAAACTGTGGTGGCTCGTTATAGAAGCCTGTTAGAAAACCAGCTGCCTGCAATTACTGCAGGTTCAAGCCCCACCAGGTCCAAGGTTGACTCAGCCTTCCATCCTTTATAAGGTAGGTAAAATGAGGACCCAGATTGTTGGGGGGGCAATAAGTTGACTTTGTAAATATACAAATAGAATGAGACTATATACTGAGAGAGGTAATTTATAATTAAAATCCTTGCATACACTAAAAGAAGGGAGAAATTATACTTGGTTCCAATATGGGCAATTAGGAGCTAGGTGGAAAAAAGATCAGAAAATTGCAGAATGAAGAAAATTTGGTAAAACAAATTAGAAATCAAACCTTGACCGGATGCCTTATGGTCACTCACTCTGCCACTGTGATTATTGCAATGTTTCTACATGGGCTGCCTTGAAGTGCACCGGAGGCTGTTAGTCCAGAATGCAGCTGCGGGTAATAGTGGGAGCCACTGTTCTATGTAACACCACCTAATCTGCACTGGCTTCCTGTGGTCTTCTGCGCAAGATCTTGACCACCTTAAAGCGCTAAGGCTTAGCTTACACGGACCGCCTGCTGTTACCTTATGCCTCCCAACCCGACACACAGAGAGGGTCTTTCAGTGCCGTCCGCCAACAAATGGCTGGCCAGGTAGGGCCTTCAAGGAGCTCCCACTTTGAACTGGTTTACGCCAAGTGCCTGATCTTGATCCGTGAGCTGAAAAGATTTATTTATTCAAGCGGACTGGCAAAAGTTTTAAATTTTAATTGTTATTTATGAATTTTAGGTTTTAAATTTTAAATTTCATATCTTGTAATATGCTTGGTTTTAAGTTTCTGTTTTAATGTGTATATTGTGGGTTTTATTATTCAGCAAGCCTGAGTCCTTGGGGAGAAGGGTTGTATAAAATCCAAAAATAAATAAAAATAAATAAAACCCAGGCGCATATAAAGAGATTGTATAATGTGCTGATAGAAATAGATTCTGAAAGGGATTTAGTAAAGGATTGTATGATAAAATGGGCAAAATATTCAGGAACCAATATTTTGGAAACTTAAAAAATTTTAGAAATGTTAAGTTTACGCAAGCACAGAACTTAAGAGAAAATTTTTATAAAATGTTTTATAGGTGGCATTTAGACCCTAAGAAATTATCATGTATGTATCCAGATATGCAAGCGAAATGTTGGAGATGTAATTGTGATGGTACTACATATTTTCATATTTGGTGGACTTGTAAGAAGATTAAGACTTTTTGGATAAGGATCTGGTGGATTATACAAAATGTTTTGAAAAAGAAGATAAAGTTCCTACTGCAGTTTTTCTTTTTGGGAATTATTATGGATTCTACAGTAACTGAGACTAAGCTGATTTTAAACTTAATAACAGCGTGGGACAATACTGGAAGAAAAAAGAGTTACTGCTATAGAAGAATGGATATTGAAAGTTACTAATTTGGCTGAAATGGCCAAAATCTCAAGCCTTTTTGAAAGTCACTACACAAGAAAAGTATCTAACTGAATGGAAAAAAATGGATTGAATATACGCAAAATAGATATCAGATTAAGAGATATCAGATTGCCGTTGAATGATAGGATGTATTTATCTTTGATTTGTATGGGAGAAGTTAGGATTTGAGAAGAAAGGGAGGACTATAATTTGTGTTCGGGAAAATTTAGCGTATGATTGTTTTCTTTTTGAACTATACCTTGTGTTTGCTCTGGGAGGTCAGGAGGGGGAGGGAGGAGGGTGGTTTTGGAGGGAGCGGGGAGGGGATGGAGGGGGGAGGGGGAAAAAATTTTGTAAAAACTTTTTCAATAAAAAAAAACCACTCTCTTTGATTTCTAAGGTTTTACTTCTCAGGGTATCATATCATCGCAACAGAACAGGAGAGAATAACAGAATTGGAAGGGACCTTGCAGGTCTTCTAATCCAACCCATGCTTCAGCAGGACGCCCTATACCCGTGAAAGCGAACCTATGGCATGTGTGCCACAGGTGGCACGTGTAGCCATATGAGTGGGCATACGAGCTCAGCTCTGGCGCGCATGTACGTGCTGGCCAGCTGATTTTCCGGCCTTCTGGGACCACCAGCAGTAGGGAAACAGGCTGTTTCCTGCCTCCGGAGGGCCTCGGGAGGTGGTGGGGAAGGCCCATTTTTCTCTCTCACCTGGCTCCAGAGCCTCTAGGAATCTGGGAGGGTGAAATGGCCTTCCGACCACGGAGGTGGTCAAAATGACCCTAACTTTGGTCCTACCCACTCATGCACGTGACCTCCCACCCTCTCCACGCTGGCAAAAGGTTAGCCATCACTGTCCTATACCATTTCAGACAAATGGTTTTCATCTCTTCTAAAAGCCTCAATTGATGGAGCACCACTTTTTTCAATAAATTTTTATTTTATTTTAACAAACAATCCATCTTCCATTAAGCAGTGTTTCGCCTGGGTAGAAATATCGTGTGATAAATAAAATTTACAGCCATATTCATTAATATATTTTCTATATTTCACTAATCTACTTTTGTTTCTAGCTTTATTTTATTTCTAATCATCGGTAAAATAGTTCCCATACAATATTATTTAGTTTGTTCCTTCTCTTTAATTGCAAGTGTTAACCTATTCATTTCTGCACGCTCAAATATTTTCCTAATCACATTCTCATCTGTAGGAATTTCTTCACTTTTCCAATTTTGTACAAATATAATTCTAGCTGCAGTTATTATTACATTTTCACTAATTTGGTAAAATCCTCAACAAAAATATTTGGTTTCAAATTAATATGTTGTTGTAACATCTTCTCCAATCACATATTTCTGCCCTATTTTTTTTGCATATCCACCACATATAATGAGACCCAGGTGTCGACATTTCCAACATTTAGCTGATTTATCTTCAAACATCTTTGCCAATCTTGTTGGTGGAAAATGCCTCTACAAAACATCTTATACAAGTTTTCTTTATATCTTGACGTTGATTTGTAGTTTCTATCCATAGTTGCTATTTAATTCTATTGTAAAATAATTTTTTTTGCCCATGCTATCATTCTTCACTTGTTCTTCTAATCTGATACCCAATAAATAGCTATAGTTCCTTTATCACCCTCTCTGTTCCTGTTAATATCTTACCCAATTCTGTCAAATCCATATAAGAACCATATAATTTAGTAACTTTTCATATCTAGATTGTATTTGCAAACCTCACCAACTTTGCTCTTCAATTTTGTTTATTTTGAGCTTACCCGTTCATTCAGAGTGTCTTTCTATCTAATATTTCATACTAGTGATATTAGATGATATCTGTGCTAAACTATGTTTTACAGCTTGAAAATTAATGAGTAGTTACAGTCAGCCTCTCTCCCCTTCTGTCCTCAGGCTTGACACAGAAACATCTCATCCTATCACCTTATCAGAGTTTTGCTTTGACACATTATGAGATAAACCCAGGAGCAAAACACACACACAGAACACAGAGCTAGATAATTAACATGGTTTTATACAACTAAATATATATATATACATGGTAGATACCTTATCATACAGCACAACACAAGGGTAAGATACAAGAGAGAGAGATGCTCTAATTCACCTATATATAGACACCTCTTAAAATGGTAACAGTCTTGTGTGGACCCCATCAGAGTTTTAAACCAGCGATTCCAAATGATGAATCATTCCCATTGCATCAGCTTTCAGTTGCTTCCGCAACCTTCCATCAGCTTACAGCTATTAAATCTACATTTCACCTCTTCTCTCCTCAGGCTTTCTAGCCTTCTCTCCTCAGCCTTACCCAACGGAAGCCTGTCCTATGCTATCTCCTTCTCCAGAGTTATTTTCAAGTTGGAAGGGGAGAACATCACTATATATGAATATGATATATATTCTGGTCATAAAAACTAAAATAGATTTTATTAATGAGGCATGCTGTTGAAATTTCAGCTGAGAAAGGCTGGTTTCATGAATGCAGGGCTATCTGCAAATGTGAAAAAAGAAAAAAATCAAAGCCAATACTCTATCTACTTTTTAAAAAAAACTCATATAAGTCAGATAACCATATCAAAGTTTTTCAGCACAAAAACTGAAAACTTATTCTATATATCTAATTCATTACATCAGTGTTATAATATAGAAAATACTCATCTGAATCATTTTAAAACTTTCTTAATGAGCACCTAGAAGCCAAGAGGAACATCCAAATTTGAAACTGCTCTGGAGATTTCATGATTATGGCGGAGTGCTTTTGCTTTTATATATAGATTTGATCATCTCCATTGTTGAAAGCCAAAGTGGTATCTTCAAATATGTTTTCTAATTTTCCACAAACAGAAAAAAATTTCTTATATAGTGTCTTTGAAAGTAACCATGTATCCTATTTTCCCATACCATACCTTTGAATCACAGGACAACCATTTATATCTGAAATTTTACACTTTTTTCTCCCCCAAACTAGGCTAAATTTGAGGCTGAAAATCTTCAGGCAAGGAAGAAAATTGGGACTTATATGTGGCATTTATCATCTCCATGATAAAAATACAAAGAATGCTAATATATTTTACATCTGCACAATTTCTGCAAAATAAATATCCCACAACCACTTCTGCTGATGGCCAGATAACCATTATCATATTTATGTTGCAATTTTTTCCCCATCCCATCTAATATCATTGTATTTGCAAAAAAAAAAAAAACCACAATACCATTACAAATTCTTGTAGTCTAATTAAATAGTGTTTCTCAGCTGGACTTAAAATGACATTAGAAATGAAATTCAGTTTCTACACTCATCACTTTCTCATGTGATTTCCTCTGTGCAATAAGGCTGGAATTTGCTTGAAACCCCACAATGGGACATTAAAAGGGTTTCTCCTGTGTATAAGCATATGATTTAGAAGGTTAAATCTGCTGAAACTTTTCCCACAATGGACATTCAAAGGTTTCTCCTGTGTGAGTCCTCTGGTTTAACCAGAATGTACTGAAACTTTTCCACAATCAGGACATTCAAAGGGTTTCTCTGTGTGAGTCCTCTGGTGTCCAGGCTGGAAACTACTGAAACTTCCCACAATCAGGACATTCAAAGGGTTTCTCTCCTGTGTGAATCCTCTGGTCTCACAGGCTGGAATTGGACTGAAACTTTTCCCACAATCAGAACATTCAAAGGTTTCTCCTGTGTGAGTCCTCTGTTTCACCAGGCTGGAATTGACTGAAACTTTTCCCACAATCAGGACATTCAAAGGTTTCTCTCCTGTGTGAGTCCTCTGGTGTTTACCAGGCTGGAATTGACTTGAAACTTTTCCACAATCAGACATTCAAAGGTTTCTCTCTGTATGAATCTCTGGTGTAATAAGGTTGAAATTCTCACTGAAACTTTTCCCACAAACAGGACATTGAAATGATTTCTCCCCGGTGTGAGTCCTCTGGTGTTTCCCCAGGCTGGAATTCTGACTGAAACTTTTCCCACAAACAAGACATTCAAAGGGTTTCTCTCCTGTGTGAATCCTCTGGTGTATCACCAGGCTGGAACTGGTACTGAAACTTTTCCCACAAACAAGACATTCAAAGGGTTTCTCTCCTGTGTGAATCCTCTGGTGTATCACCAGGCTGGAACTGGTACTGAAACTTTTCTCACAATCAGGACATTCAAAGGGTTTCTCTCCTGTGTGAGTTCTCTGGTGTATCACCAGGTTGGAATTACGACTAAAACTTTTCCCACAAAAAGGACATTCAAATGGTTTCTCTCCTGTGTGAGTCCTCTGGTGTGCAACAAGGTCAGAATTCCGACTAAAACTATTCCCACATTCAAGACATCTACAGAGTTTCTCACCTGTGTGAATCATCTGGTGGCTAATAAGGTTGGAATTGGTAGTGAATTTTTTCTCACAATCAGGACATTCAAATGGTTTCTTGCCTGTGTGAGTCATCTGGTGTTTCATGAGCTGGGAATTCTGAGAGAAACTTTTCTCACAATCAGGACATTCAATTTTCTCACAATCAGGACTGTCTGCTCTACGTTGATTTCCAATTGACCTTTTCCTCCCAGTAACTTCCAGATATTTCCGTCTTTTACCTAATGGAAGAATAATCTCCCTTGACTTTTCATGTAACGTATGCTTGAATTTCACACTCTTCTTTTCCCAGCTAGAAATCTCTTCCTGATTTTCTCTCATTTCTCTCTCACTTGCTGAGGAAGGTGAAGAATCGTAGGCTCTGTGAAGGAAATGGAAAATATGTTGATTTCGGGACTGACTTGCTTTCCTATTCAATGTTGCTTGTCATCCTCAGTTGTCCAAAGCGCTCTTATTGCCATTCTCTTTGTCTATAAGATTCAAATAAAAATGTATCTTTAATAGTGCATAAAATGGTTGCAGAAGATGGGGAAAAAAAGAAAAACATTTAGATTACAATGAAAAAGCAAACATGCCACAATACTCAAAGAAGCTCTTACATTACTCACGACACATGGAAGACTACCCAGATCCAAGTTTGAATATCCATTCAATGATGAAATTCACTTGTTGACTGGGTCAATCACAAATGCAGTTTGTTTTCACATTCAAAAGAAAAACTAAATTTATCATTTCTATGGTTTTACTATCAGGGTCAAATATCAGCAGAACAGAACAGAAGAGAATAAATAAATTCTAATCAGTAAAGTGAGATAAGAACCTATCACCATTGCAGTAGTAAAATCTAACCAATACAGTGTGTATGTAAGACATCTGGATCTTCCTATCACTCTGCTTGTCTGTTACAGCTTTTTCAGATACCATTCACCACTTTTTTCTCCACTATACTAAGTTTATCTGTCACCACTAGCTATTTTCAGTTTAAATTGTCACAAGGAATTTATGCCTGTGTTTTTAAATAATGCTATGTTTTTAGTCTTAAATGGGTTTTCATTATTGGCTGGGTGCTTACCTGATACATTTCTGGAGAAGGAGGCTTGCTGGGTTGTTTTGGTATGACAGTTCACTAGAGCTTTAGATAATTTGCGGGCAACAACAAATACAAATAATAGTATATATTCAGAAATTTAAATTGTCACAAGGAATTTTATGAAAACCTAATGAAAATAATGCTATGAAAATTTTTTAAAAAGTCAATTAATTTTTTTTAAAAAAGGAAAGTGCTTCAGTATTGGACAAAAGCCCTACCGCCCACCATGAAAGCTGGAACGCCCACTAGTGGGCGGTAGGGACCAGGTTGACTACCACTGCCCTATACCATTTTGGACAAGCGGCTATTACGTCTCTTATGAAAAGCTTCCAGTGATGGAGCACCACAATGTCTGAAGGCAAACCATTTTGCTGGTTAATTGTTCTCACCATTAGGAAATTTCTCACTGCTTCCATTGTGTATAAGGAGGTGAACTAGCAGCCAAGTACTGCTAATAAAGTGCCCTTGATCAATTGATCATTAGCTAGTAGACTACATCTATAAAAGCTGAAGTTGTAGGAGTTTCCTGGTCTTTGGCATTGAGGTGTGTGTTAACACAATGCCAAAAATACACGAGCAATGATCTTAGAGAAGACATTGTTGCTGCCAATCAATTTGGGAAAGTTTAAACGGCCATTTCTAAACAATTTAAAATCCATCATTCTACAGTGAGGAAGATTATTCATAAGTGGGAAACATCCCAGACAGTTGCCAATCTTCCCAGGAATAGATATCCAAGAAAATACACCCCAGGGTCAGACGATGCAATGGCCAGGGAAATTGCTAAAAGACAAAGACTTTTATTTGAGACTCTACAGGTTTCAGTTAAAATAGAACAGAACAGAACAGAACAGAACAGAATAGAATTTTTTATTGGTCAAGTGTGATTGGACACACAAGGAATTTGTCTTGGTGCATATGCTCTCTGTGTACATAAAAAGAAAAGATACGTTCATCAAGGTACAACATTTACAACACAATTGATGGTCAGCATGTTAAATGTTAAGATTCATGACAGTGCAATTAGAAAAAGACTGAACAAGTATGGTTTGGGAGGAGAAACCCTCTTCTCTCTGAAAAGGTCATAGCAGCAGGGCTGAGGTTTGCAAAGTTGCATCTGAACAAATCACAGGAATTCTGGAACATTGTCCACAGACTAGACCAGTGAGATGGTTGGCCATATGCAGTGACACGCTTGATGAAAACCAAACACAGCATATCAGCACAAACATCTCATACAAACCATCATGAAGAAAGTTAAGTCAAACTGGACGGTGTGTCCCAGTGCTCTGAGAGAACCAAAATTCCAGTCGTTTGGGGTCCTTTGACCATAGGTGTCCTGAGGGACAGTGAAGATTGATCGCCGGTGCAAACAGGGAAGTTGAAATTCTGAAGGTTATTAGCTGACTAAAGGAAGACATCAAAGAGCTTTAAGATCAAAGCTAGGCTTTCCATCTGGAAGATTTGAGCAGGATGATTGAACAGAGTATTTTTAATAAAAGGATTTAATTGAAAAAAAGGAAGTAATTATCTTTGTGGATTAACAAGTGACATTTTATTGCGGGGGGGGGGGGAGATTTGTGAATTGGAGAGAGACATCTGCTGGTGGAAAGCATTGCATTACTTAGACCACCTTGGGAAATGACTGGAGGAGTAATTGTTTAAAGAGCTGGGGCACGATTTCAAAAAGGAGCGGAAAGAATAAAGACTCAAATTGGAACAGTTTATATGAACTTTTGAATTGGACATTATTTGGAAAGAAAAAAGAGACATTATATGGACTTGAATTCGAATTATGTATAAGCTAAAATAATAAATTCAAAAATCCTTTCTCTTTAAATTGACAACATGGAGAGTTGGGAGTATGAGTATGAGGAACTAAGGGAGATGCTTCAAAAGGTGCGAGAATCACTTAAGGGAAATAAAGAAGCAGAGGTTAAAATGTAAAAGAAGAGAGGAGAAAGAAAATATGAGTGAGAGACGGGAGGAGCAAGAATACAATGTTGAAAAAGAAATAATTGAAGAATGATTACTCTGGGATTGACAGTGGCAGAATAAAAATGGACACAGGGAAATATCTCTCAAAGAAGAAGAGAGGAGGAGGAAATGGGAAAAGATTGAGGAGGAAAATTAAAAGAATAAAAATTAGAGAAAGGAGGCCGAAAGGAAGATACAAGAAAAAGAAAAAAGAAGAAGATAAGAGAATGGGAGAAAGGGAGGAAAACATTAAGAATTGGAATTTTGGAGAGACCGAAAGAAAATGGTTAAAAGGGGAAGAAAAATGGATAGCAGAAAGGAAATTAAAACATCAATAGGTTGATTTAAGGGAAGGATATTAGTAGTAAAAATTGTATGTAAGAAGTAAATTAGAAGAAATATATAGATTATTGTAAAAGGGAAGTAAGAAAAAATGAAATGAAGTGTATGTAAGAAGCAAAAAAGAAGAAATATACTGTTTAATGTAAAATGGAGAAGTAGATGAAATGTGAAAGATAAAATGGATTATGTTTTGTTGTCTGAGGATGCATGGATTGGAGAGAACTATACTGGATGGTAAAGAAATATATTTTAAATATTGAAAAAAATAAAGAAATTAATTGAAATTAAGGTATAACACTGAAAAATTAGTAAATGATACAAGAATGAAAAGAAATATATGCAAGAAGCAAAAAAGGAAGAACTATACTGTTTAAGAAAAATAGACCAGCAAATGAAATATGAAAGATAGAATGGTTTATAGGTGAAAATAATTGAAAGTGAGACATAAAATTGATCAAAATTGAAATGTTAGAAAATGATGTATGCTAATGAAAAAGAAAAAAAAGCCCTTTCCCCAAGAATGAAATATTTTGGGGAATGTTAAAAGAGGGAGAATATTGTATTTCCCCAAAGGAGAAATGAAGAAAAAAAAATCTTTAAAAAGGCAGAAAGCAGCCCCAACAGATGCCTGAAGTCTTTAGAGGTGGAGATTTTGTGCCCATTTAGAAAGAGAGGGCCAATCTATTCACAAACAAAACACCTTCAGCTCCAGTTGATGGGATTAAGACAGACAGGACAGGACTTTTAGGACATAATGGGCCACCACCATTAAAATGGAGCATTTCAATCACACAACCCCAAAGACTGTATAAAGGCCCTCTTATCCCAACCTCATTTTGTCAACAACCTAAAAAAGACCAGAGGCACATGTCTGAACTTGTTGCCCTGAGAAATCAGGTCCAAAGCAGAATAATGGAGTTGGGGACCTTGAGGTCTTCTAGTCCATCCCCTGTTCAGGCAGAAGACCCTATACCATTCGGAACAAATGGCTGTTCAATCTCTTAAAAACCTCCAATGATGGAGCACCCACAACCTCTGGAGGGAAGCCATTCTCAAAGAATCAACTTTATTTAAAAGAGACTTTTCAATCTTCCCAGCAGAAAATTGCAGCCACCAGTTTCACAGCCTGCAGCCCCAGTGGGCTTCCATTTGGGAGGAAGGAACCTGCAGCAGCAGCAGCTGACCTGCTTCAGCCCAGTTGCTTCTCTGCTTCCAGGCCGTGGAGAACCGAACAGCCTGACTTGCTCCCGGACCTCCTCCCACCTGCTGCCCTCAACTCACCTGCCAGATGCTGCTTCGACCTGGAAGAGCAGAAAAGCCGCTCTGCCACCACTTTTCTCCCACGAGTCATCCGGAAGAGGAAGTTTCTCTGCACTTCTCTCTTCCCATCCTTTCTAGCAATGCAGTACTGATGGTTTAAAAACCTCTTTCAAGCTGGGGGTGGCACTAAAGTGTGTGGCTTTCTAGGCAAAGATGTTGCCTGATCGCCATCTAGCGACCTGAGGTGGAAAAACACGCTTGTCCAGTCTCCACCAAGTCCTTTGGAAGATGTTTCAGGAATTACGTCCTTTTCGACTGTAGCAACGGACCTTGCAACTGAGCCAAGTATTAATGCAGCCTAGGATTGTATTGGTTATTTTGGCTGCTATTATTGTTGGATCACGTTTAAGTGATCGTCCACTGGGATTCCAAGATCCTCCTCACAATTATGGGCATTAAACCAGTTTATACTTTCTGGTCTGTAAACTTATATCTGTGTCATATCATTTTGTTAGATACAGTCTTACATAGGAAAAAAGAACCAAAAATCCAAGTACATACTAGATGGACATTCACAGAGACATCGTTAAAGACCTTGGAGTTTTCATGTCAAATGATCTTGCCAAAGCCACTGCAACTACATAGCAAAAAGTCTAAGTGTTAAACCTAATTTTCCTATTTCTTTTCCAAAAACACCACACTACTAACAGAGCATATAAAACATTTGTTAGACCAATTTAGAATACAGCTATTGTTTGGAACCCTCACCATATTCTGACATCAATACAATTGAGGGTCAGAAATATTTTACAAGAAGAATTCTCATTCCTCTGAAAACAACAAAATACCATCCCACCAGACTTGAAATTAGGCTTAGAAAACTTGAACTCTGTCGACAATCAAGCAACTCACAGAATCATCTATTGTAATGTCCTTCCTGTCAATTACTTCAGCTTTAATTGCAATACAAGTGTTAAGTTCAAGCAACGAGGCTGGAGACCAGGTAGTGACAACAGCTCTTAATATAGGGTGAACCCAGCAACCTGGCTGGGGAAAAACCTCTTTATATACTGTTTAACTGAACCAATCAGCAACGTGTTTGTTTCCGCCAAAATATTTAAAGATACATACACTCCTCCCTCCCAGAAAACACTTACCTATTTACATATTACATATGTTATTTTTCGACGTAGTCACGCAAATAACCTGGGCTCCTGATTCTTCACCTGCGCGGTTCAGTCCTGGTGTTGAGCTGGTGGAGGCTGTTTCCTCCCAGCTCTTTCTAGGCCATCCGCCCTGGATTACTGCAGACTTTTTCTAGGCCATCCGCCTTGATTACTTGCAGAGTTTTCCTGCTCATCGAACCTGATGGCGCTGGACCTCCGGAACTCAGCTAAGTCTTGCGCCTCGGTTATGGTCAGCTGTGGGTTCAATAATGAGGGGATCTGTCTCATTTAGCTCTTGTTCGGCCATTCGCTTTCCTTATCTGATCTATGTGGCGCCCATACCGTTGTCTTTAACTCAACTAAGTATGATTTTGGACCGTTGCTTTATGATTTGCCCTGAGCCAACTTGGGCAGCCCCATAGTTGCGGGCCCACAGGTCGCCTATGCCCATTTCTCTGTTTTAGTTCCCCTTGTAACCCTCTGGTGTAATGGGGATAAACGGTCCAGTGGGCACCGAGCTCATTCCATCAATAATTCGGCTACTTCTGCCTGTAGCAGTGCTGGGGTTCTATGCTGAACGCCAGAAAGAAATCTATCTTTGTTTGCCAGTCGCCTGGCTTGAGCCTGACAATGCCTCCTTAGCGCCCGGACGGAACGCCTGCAAGGCCATTCGACGCAGGGTGGAAAGGCGAGAGAGGGCATGTCGATGCCCTCATCTGCCAAGTATTCTCAAACTGCTGCCGTGAATTGCGGGCCGCTGTCGGATACACAGGCAATTGCAATAGGTCAGGGCTGCGATTACTGCCTCGGCGTCATGGATTTCATGAGTATGATTCCAACCAGAGAGAAAGCGAACCACTAGGAAGGTTTGGCTGGAAAGTGTTATGTATTCATGTTTGTACCTTTAAATATTTGAGCGGAAATCAGCTTGTTGATTGTCAAGCCCAGCAGAACTGTATAAAAGGAGAGGTTTTTCCCCAGCCTGTTGCTGGGTTCACCCTATATTAAAGAGCTGTTGTCACTACCCTGGTCTCCAGCCTCATATTTCCAGAACTTAACATTGGCGACGAAGGGATCTCGAGGCTGAGGAGAACCAGAACCGAGCTGAAGCACGATAGACCCGAACCCAGCAAACCCAGGGCAGAAAAGCGAGATGGCCAGTTACACTCCGCCCGCACCGCTTGACCCGCTAAAGAGAAATGGGAACGATATGACCCGCTTCAAAGAGGAGAATATTGTATTTCCCCAAAGAAGAAATGAAAAAAAAAGTCTTTAAAAAGGCAGAAAGCAGCCCCAACAGATGCCTGAAGTCTTTAGAGGTGGAGATTTTGTGCCCATTTAGAAAGAGAGGGCCAATCTATTCACAAACAAAACACCTTCAGCTCCAGTTGATGGGATTAAGACAGACAGGACAGGACTTTTAGGACATAATGGGCCACCACCATTAAAATGGAGCATTTCAATCACACAACCCCAAAGACTGTATAAAGGCCCTCTTATCCCAACCTCATTTTGTCAACAACCTAAAAAAGACCAGAGGCACATCAGTCTGAACTTGTTGCCCTGAGAAATCAGGTCCAAAGCAGCATAATGGAGTTGGGGGGACCTTAGAGGTCTTCTAGTCCATCCCCTGTTCTGGCAGGAGACCCTATTCGATTCTGAACAAATGGCTGTCCAATCTCCCCTTAAAACCCTCCAGTGACGGAGCAGCCACAACCTCTGGAGGGAAGCCATTCCCAAAGAATCAACTTTAATTTAAAAGAGACTTTTTCAATCTTCCCAGCAGCCGAAAATTGCAGCCACCAGTTTCACAGCCTGCAGCCCCAGTGGGCTTCCATTTGGGGAGGGAAGGAACCTGCAGCAGCAGCAGCTGACCTGCTTCAGCCCAGTTGCTTCTCTGCTTCCAGGCCGTGGAGGGAACCGAACAGCCCGACTTGCTCCCGGACTCTCCTCCCACCTGCTGCCCTCAACTCACCTGCCAGATGCTGCTTCGACCCTGGGAAGAGCAGAAAAGCCGCTCTGCGCACCACTTTTCTCCCACGAGTCATCCGGAAGAGGAAGTTTCTCTGCACTTCTCTCTTCCCAGCCTTTCTAGCAATGCGGTACTCGATGGTTTAAAAAACTCCTCTTTCAAGCTCAAGGGCGGGTGGCACTAAAGTGTGTGTGGCTTTCTAGGCAAAGATGTTGCCTGATCGCCATCTAGCGACCTGAGGTGGAAAAACACGCTTGTCCAGTCTCCACCAAGTCCTTTGGAAGATGTTTTCAGGAATTACGTCCTTTTCGACTCCCAGCAACGGACCTTTGCAACTGAGCCAAGTATTAATGCAGCCTAGGATTGTACTGGTTATTTTGGCTGTTATCACTTATTGTTGGATCACGTTTAAGTGATCGTCCACTGGGATTCCAAGATCCTCCTCACAATTATGGGCATTAAACCAGTTTATACTGGCTCAATTCACCTAGTTTATACCTACGCGGTTGGTTTTTCTGGTCTAAGTGTAAAACTTATATCTGTGTCATATCATTTTGTTAGATACAGTCTTACATATAGGAAAAAAGAACCCAAAAACTAAGTACATACTAGATGGACATTACCTTACAGACGACCCCCATCCCGTTAAAGACCTTGGAGTTTTCATGTCAAATGATCTAAGTGCCAAAGCCCACTGCAACTACATAGCAAAAAAAGCTCTAAGTGTTGTAAACCTAATTTTCCGTAGTTCCAAAAACACACTATAAGAGCATATACATTTGCTAGACCAATTCTGAATACAGCTTGCCTGTTTGGAACCCTCACCATATCTCTGACATCAATACAATTGAGCTGTCCAGAAATATTTTACAAGAAGAATTCTCCATTCCTCTGAAAACAACAAAATACCTTATCCCACCAGACTTGAAATCCTAGGCAGAAAACTTGGAACTCTGTTGGAGACCTAAGCAACTCACAGAATCATCTATTGTAATGTCCTTCCTGTCAAAGGCTACTTCAGCTTTAATTGCAATAATACAAGTGTTAAGTTAAATATGAGGCTGGAGACCAGGGTAGTGACAACAGCTCTTTAATATAGGGTGAACCCAGCAACCTGGCTGGGAAAAACCTCTCTTTATATACTGTTTAACGGAGCAACCAATCAACAACGTGCTTGTTTCCGCCAAAATATTTAAGATACATAACACTCCTCCTCAGAAAACACTTTACCTCTATTTACATATTATTTACATGTTGTTTTCGTAGTCACGCAAAAATAACCTGGGCGTCTCCTGATTCTTTCAGACCTGCGGTTCAGTCCTTGGTAGTGGGTTGAGCTGGAGGGCTGTTTGCTCCTCCCAGCTCTTTTTCTAGGCCGTCCGGCCCTGGATTACTGCAGACTCTTTTTCTAGGCCATCCGGCCTTGGATTACTGCAGAGTTTTCCCTGTTTTCACCGGGAACCTGATGGCGTCGCTGGACCTCCAGGAACTCAGCTAAGTCTTGCGCCTCTCCCAGGTTATGGTCAGCTGTGGGTTCAAATAATGAGTGGTCATGATCTGTCTCATTTAGCTCGGGTTCGTTCGTTTCCTATCTGATCTATGTGGCGCCTCCATACTCGGTTGTCTTTTAACTCAACTAAGTATGATTTTGGACGGTTGCTTTTATGATTTGCCCTGCTAGCCAACTTGGGCCGTCCCCATAGTTGCGGGCCCACACTCGATCTATGCCCATTTCTCGTTTTCCAGTTCCCCTTGTAACCCTCTGGTGTGTAATGGGGATTCAAGCGGTCCAGTGGGCACGGGCTTCCGTCATCAATAATCGGCTGGGCTTCTGCCTGTAGCAGTGCTGGGGTTCTATGCTGAGCGCCAGAAAGAAATCTATCTTTGTTTGCCAGTCGCCTGGCTTGAGCCTGGACAATGCCTCCTTAGCGCTCCGGCGGAGCGCTCTGCAAGGCCATTCGGCGGGGTGGAAAGGCGCAGAGAGGGCATCGGATGCCCTCATCTGCCAAGTATTCCTCAAACTGGGTTGCCGTGGTGCGGGCGTTGTCGGATACTAGCGTGTCAGGCAACCCGTGGGTTGCGAATAGGTGGTGCAGGGCTGCGATTACTGCCTCGGCTGTCATGGATTTCATGAGTATGATCTCCAACCATTTAGAGAAAGCGTCGACAACCACTAGGAAGGTTTGGCCGTGGAAAGTGTTATGTATTCATGTTTGTACCTTTAAATATTTGAGCGGGAAATCAGCACGTTGCTGATTGGTGGACTCAACAGAACTGTATAAAGGAGGTTTTCCCCAGCCTGTTGCTGGGTTCACCCTATATTAAAGAGCTGTTGTCACTACCTGGTCTCCAGCCTACTTCCAGAACTTAACATTGGCGACGAAGGTGGGATCTCGAGGCTGAGGAGAACCAGAACCGAGCTGAAGCACGATGGGCCCGAACCCAGCAAACCCAGGGCAGAAAGCGGAGATGGCCAGTTACACTCCGCCCGCACCGTTTGACCGGCTAAGAGAAATGGGAGCGATATGACCCGTTTGCAGCTTTCTAGAAGCCAACGAACTGCAGGAGTTCAGATAACCGAAGAGGGCTTATTTCCTAAGCCACTGTGGTCGGAGGTCATCGACATCGCGGAAGCCCTGGCAGAGCCAACACCGTTGCAGTCGGTGTCATGGCCAACTTTGCAGACTTTGCTAAAAATCGCGCCGCGCCGTCCAAATACGTGCGGCGGTTTGAATTCGGAGGCGAAGGCAGATGGAGCGAATCCATCGGTGACTACATGGCGCCCTAAGCGTCCAAGGACTGCGGATACGCGACCTAGACGAGGTGCTCCTCGAGCAACTCATCCGAGTCAAAGATATCCGTTTGCGACGGCGGCTGCTAGCAAAGAGCAACCTCACACTGGCCAACGCTCTGGACGAAGCCAGAGCACATGAAATGTCCTCAAGCGGCAGAGACACTGCAGAAGCCGGTCCCAAAGCGGCAAAGGCAACTCCGGTGCACCAGGAGGAGGTTCAGACCGAATCCGGCGGTGAAGCGAGGAAGGGTCTGCCGCGAGAAACGCGACAAAGGGACGACGGGCGAATCGGAAGCTGGGGGTCAACACCAGCGCCAACGCTGCAAGTTTAAAGAGCGTGTCGGCGTGTGGGAAGAAAGGCACCTAGCTCAAGTTTGTCGAGCCCAACCTTCCGCCGAAAATTCAAATCGGCCAATCAGGCGCGGAATCGGCAAAGGCGGCCCGATTGGCTCAAACAAAAAGGCGCGGATTCAACCAAACAACTGTGGTCATAGGCCTAAAACCAAAGTGGAGAAGAAGATCTTCACCAAGCCAAAATAGAGGGAGTACGGTGCGGCTTGAAGTAGACACGGGATCAGCGATCACCATCATGTCCTGGGACACTTTGGCGAAATCGCTGCCGTCCGTCAAGCGCCACCTGCAAGCACAACGGCCACGAGTGCACGACTACCAGGGAATCGCATCCCTGTTCGAGGACCACCTCCGTCCGAGTCGATACGGTCCACATAAAAGACCCTGCCCATCACGATCGTCGAAGGAACTCTGCCCAGTCTGTTGGGACTAGACTGGTTTCGTGCCCTGGGCATGGGAGTGACAGCATCTACAGAAGTGACTGTAACCTGAAAGACATTCTCTTTAACGAGTTCGAAGATGTCTTCAAGGACTGCCTGGGCAAGTACAAGGGACCCTATTTCCTTCAACTTAGACCCCAGGTAGCCCCCATTAGGCTTAAGGCGAGGAGAGTCCTTTGCCCTAAAACCAAAATCGATAAGGAGCTGGATAAGCTCATTAATCAGGGATTTTGGTGCCAGTCGATCACGCAAAGTGGGAGGCGCCAATCGTCACCCATAAAACCGACGGGTCAATTAGAATCTCGCTGACTACAAGGCGACGCTTAACAAAGCCTTACAGAAAAGCGCTTACCGGTTCAGTGGTGCAGCACTTATTGCACTCTTTGGGGCAAGGGCAAATCTTTGCAAAGTTAGACTTGGCCAAGCCTACCAACAACTGCCAGTAGACGCCCGCACAGCGAAGCCCAAGCGATTGTAGGCACAGGGGGCCTTCAAGTGCACCGATTGCAATTTGGGGTCAGTGTGGCACCAGGGCTGTTCCAAAACCTGATGGAACGACTACTGCAGGGGCTCCCAGGGTAGTTCCTACTTGATGATGTCCTAATTTCAGGGAAAACATGGAGGAATTGGGGGCAGGTTAAGAAAGGTCTTGAGCATTTTCGGACAGCGGTTAAAAGTCAAGACAAACAAATGCCAGATGGGGTCGAATCGTCGATTTCTTGGGCTACGGATAGACAAGAAAATTCACCCTACTGAGAGCAAGGTTAAGGCAATTAGGAAGGCTCCAGCGCCCAAAAACAAAGCAGAGCTGCAGGCATTCCTGGGATTGGTTAATTTTACGGTTTTTTAAAGAACAAACGAACCGCTTGGAACCGCTGCATAGGCTCTTAGGAAAAATACTGTTTGGTCTTGGGGAAAGTCAGAAAATAGGGCTTTTGAAGCAGTAAAGAACCTGCTCAAGTGATAGCCTGCTCATCCAATATCACGACTCATTACCCTAGTGCTGGTTTATGCCTCCCTTATGGGGTGGGGCTGTACTCAGCCATAGACTTCCAAACGGCACAGAAGCCCTATAGCTTTCTACTCTAGAACGATGTCCTCCCAGAGAGGAACTACAGCCAATTAGACAAAGAAGCACTAGCCATTGTGTCAGGGGTCAAAAATTCCACGAATATGTCTTTGGGCGGAATTTTGAAATCGTGACTGACCACAGACCGCTACTGGGGATACTGGCTGGCGATCACCCAACGCCTGTGGCACTTTCGCCACGCTTGACCCGATGGACTATATTCTTAGCCGCTTATTCGCATACAAGCTGCAGCATCGACCAGGAAAAGAAGTGGGGCATGCAGACGCTTAAGCCGATGCCCACTACCAGGGCGATCAAGACCCCACCGGGACGCCCATCCTACTTATTGACTCTTGGACTCTGGCCCAGTCACATCAAGGAAGTGGCTCGGCATCATACCGGACATTGTGTTAAGGACTGTACCCGGTTGGGTACAGAGAGGGTGGCGCCGCTTAACGGTTCAAAGAATTTGTTAAAACGAGATGAGCCTCGGCTCAAGGGGTGCCTGTTATGGGGTGATCGTAATAACCCTGTTAAGTTAAGGAAAGGTATTGGACCTCCCACGAGGGTCACCCAGGATCGTAAGGATGAAGGGGTTAGCTAGAAGCTATGTATGGTGGCCACTCATGGACGAGAGATTGCTGAGAGGGTAGGGAAATGCCAGCTTGCCAAGAGTCCAGACCTCTACCCCCAACGGCCCCAGTCAGAGAATGGGAAAAGCCCCAAGGGCCCTGGTCAAGAATCCACATTGACTTTGCTGGCCCTTTCACGGCCAAACATTCCTAGTGGTTGTGATGCATTTTCTAAATGGTTGGAGATCATAATCATGAAATCCACCACGCCAAGCAGTAATCGCAACCTGCGCCACCTATTCGCAACTCACGGGTTGCCGGACACTCTGGTGTCCGACAATGGGCCCCAATTCCACGGCAGCCCAGTTTGAAGAATACCTGGCAGAGGAGGCATCCGACATGCCCTCTCTGCGCCTTTCCACCCGCGCCGAATGGCCTTGCAGAGCGTCCGTCCGAGCGCTAAGGAGGCATTGTCCAGGCTCAAGCCAGGTGACTGGCAAACAAAATAGACTTTTTCCTAGCCGTCCAGCACAGAACCCCAAGCACGCCACGGAAAAGCCCAGCCGAATTGTTAATGGACGGAAACTCCGGTGCCCACTTGACCGTTTGAACCCCATTACACACCCGAGGGTTACAAGGGGAACTAGAAGACAAGGAAATGAGCATAGGCGACCGGTGTGGGCCGAAACTATGGGGACGGCCCTAGTTGGTTCGCAGGACAAATAATAAAGATAACCGCCCAAAATCGTCGTGGTAGAGCTACCCGACAACCGAGTGTGGAGGCGCCACATAGATCAGTTAAGGAAACGAATAACTGACCAAACCGAACCAAATGAAACAGATCATGACCAATACCAATTTGAATCCACAGCTGACAATGACCGGAGGCGCAAGACTTAGCTGAGGTCCCAGAGTTCCAGCAGCGCCATCAGGTTCGAGGAAGCAGCAGGGTTCAAAATTAATCAGGCGGATGGCCAGAAAAAGTCTATAATCCAGCCCGTTGGCAGAGCTGGGAGGAGAAAACAGCCCCTCCGACCAGCTCAAAACACCACCAAAACTGAAGCGCAGGTCAGAAAGAACTAGGAGGCATGGGTTATTTGCGTGACTACGTCGAAAAATAACATGTAAATAATATGTAAATAGTGGCAAAGTGTTTTCTGGGAGGGGAGGAGTGTTATGTATTCATGTTTGTACCTTTAAATATTTGAGCGGGAAATCAGCACGTTGCTGATTGGTCGAAGCCTCCAGCAGAACTGTATAAAAGGAGAGGTTTTTCCCCCAGCCTGTTGCTGGGTTCACCCTATATTAAAGAGCTGTTGTCACTACCCTGGTCTCCAGCCTCGTTACTTCCAGAACTTAACAGAAAGGGCCAGCAAAATCAATGTGGATTCTCGACCAGGGCCCTTGGGGTTTTTCCCATTCCCTGACTGGGGCCGTTGGGGGTAGAGGTCTGGACTCTTGGCAAGCCTGGCATTTTCCTACCCTCTCAGCAATTTCTGAGTCCATGAGTGGCCACCACACATAGCTTCTTGCTAGCCCCTTCATCCTTACGATCCCTGGGTGACCCTCGTGGAGGAGGTCCAATACCCTTTCCCTCAATTTCTCCGGGATCACCACTCGATCGCCCCATAGCAGGCACCCCCCTTGAGCCGAGAGTTCCCCACGTTTTTTTACAAATTCCTTAAACGCTGCCCGGCGCAGCCACCCTCTTGTACCCAACCGAGTACAGTCCTCAAAGTAATGTCCGGTATGATGCCGAGCCACTTCCTTAGATGTGACTGGGCCAGAGTCAAGAGTCAATTAGCAGGATGGGCGTCCCGGAGTGGGGTCTTGATCGCCCTGGTAGTGGGCATCTGCTTAACGCGTCTGCATGCCCCACTTCTTTTCCCGGTCGATGCTGCAGCTTGTAGGAATAAGCGGCTAAGAAAATAGTCCATCGAGTCAATCGTGGCGAAAGTGCCACAGGCGTTGGGCGGTCGCCAGCCAGTATCCCTAACAACGGTCTGTGGTCAGTAACAATTTCAAAGTCTCTCCCAAAAACATATTCGTGAAACTTTTTTACCCCTGACACAATTGCTAGCGCTTCCTTATCTAACTGGCTATAGTTCCTCTCTGTGGAGGACATCGTTCTGGAGTAGAAGGCTATAGGGGCTTCTGTACCGTTTGGAAGTCTGTGGCTGAGCACAGCCCCCACCCCGTAAGGGGAGGCATCGCAAACCAGCACTAATGGCAATGAGCTATGATACTGGATCAGCAGGCTATCGCTCGAGAGTAGGTTTTTTACTGCTTCGAAAGCCCTAGCTTCCGACTTCCCCCAAGACCAAACAGTATTCTTTCCCAGAAGCTTATGCAGCGGTTCAGCAACGGTCGCCTTGTTTTTTAAAAAAACCGCGTAAAAATTCACTAGCCCCAGGAATGCCTGTAACTCTGTTTTGTTTTTGGGCGCTGGAGCCTTTCTGATTGCCTTGACCTTGCTCTCAGTGGGGTGAATTCCTTTCTTGTCTATTCGGTAGCCCAAGAATTCGACGGATTCTACCCCTATCTGGCATTTGTTCACTTTAACCTTTAGTCCGGCTGACGGAAAATGCCCAGAACTTTTCTCAACGCTCCCCAATTCCTCTCGTTTTCTGCTGATATCAATACATCATCAGTAGGGAACTACCCTGGGAGCCCTTGCAGAAGTCGTTCCATTAAGTTTTGGAACAGCCCGGTGCCACACTCACCCCAAATTGTAATCGGTACACTTGAAAGCACCCCTGTGAGTTACAATCGTTTGGGCTTTGGCTGTGTTGGCGTCTCACGGGCAGTTGTTGGTAGGCTTGAGCCAAGTCTAACTTTGCAAGACTTGCCCTTGCCCCAAAGAGTGCAGCAAGTGTTGCACCACGGAACCGGTGGCGCTTTTCTGTAAGGCTTTGTTTAACGTCGCCTTGTAGTCAGCGCAGATTCTAATTGACCCATCTGGTTTTACTGGGGTGACGATTGGCGTCTCCCACTTTGCGTGATCGACTGGCACCAGAATCCCCTGATTTATGAGCTTATCTAGCTCCTTGTCAATTTTAGGTTTAAGGGCAAAAGGG
Organism: Ahaetulla prasina; assembly: GCF_028640845.1. Classification (NCBI taxonomy): domain Eukaryota; kingdom Metazoa; phylum Chordata; class Lepidosauria; order Squamata; family Colubridae; genus Ahaetulla; species Ahaetulla prasina. The sequence goes on from NC_080540.1 coordinate 10,354,343, forward strand.
ACTCTCCTTGCCCTTAACCTAATGGGGCTACCTGGGGTCTAAGTTGAAGGAAATAGGGGTCCCTTGTACTTGCCCAGGCAGTCCTTGAAGACATCTTCGAACTCGTTCATGAGTATGTCTTTCAGGTTACAGTCACTTCTGTAGATGCCAGTCACTCCCATGCCCAGTGCACGAAACCAGTCTAGTCCCAACAAACTAGGCAGGGTCCCTTCGACGATCGTGATGGGCAGGGTCTTCTTGTGTGGTCCGTACTCGACTCGGACAGAGGTGGTCCCTCGAACAGGGATGCGATTCCCTTGGTAGTCGTGGACTCGTAGCCGTTGTGTTTGCAGGTGGCGCGACTGATGGCAACGACTTTGCCAAAGTGTCCCAGGACATGATGGTGATCGCTGACCCGGTGTCCACTTCGAGTCGGCACCGTACTCCTTCTATTTTGGGCTTGGTGAAGATTTTCTTCTCCACCCGGGTTGAGGCGCGGCCTATGACCACAGTCGTTTGATTCGAATTCGCGCCTTTTTTGTTTGAGCCAATCGCGGGTCGCCTTGCCGATCCCGCGCTCTGATTGGCCGATTTGAATTTTCGGCGGGAAGGTTGGGGAGCTCGACAGACTTGAGCTAGGTGCCCTTTCTTCTCGCACCGCCGACATGTAGCGTCCTTGAACTTGCATTGTTGACGCTGGTGTTGACCTCCTCCGCAACTTCCGCATTCATCCCGGTCCTCTTTGCCGCGTTTCTCGGTTCGACAAACCCCTTCCTCATCCTCACCGTCAGATTCGGTCTGGATC